>NW_004949166.1:748773-768817 GCF_000317375.1 Microtus ochrogaster | reverse complement strand
GGGGAGAAGTGTTACAGCTCTGCTCAGCCCTCCTGGTGAGAAGTGTTACAGCTCTGTTTAGCCCTCCTGGGGAGAAGTGTTACAGCTCTGCTCAGTCCTGCTGGGAAGAAGTGTTACAGTTCTGTTCAGCCCTCCTAGTGAGAAGTGTTACAGCTCTGCTCAGCCCTGCTCAGGAGAAGTGTTACAGCTCTGCTCAGTTCCCCAAAGTATTATGGCTGCAGTGAAAGTGTTATAACTTGGCTTTGATCCCCCAGAGTGAACAACTCTGCTCTACTATGGAAAAGTGTTACAGTTCTGCTCTGCTTCACTCTGGCAAAAATTGTTACAGAGTCTGCTCTGGCAAAACTGTCACACCGCACAACAAACCTCACTCAATTTTTTTTGGGAAGGAAGAATGCAGAAGGGTGATTGCCTCTAAAGTGAGAAGCAGCAGCAAACTGAACAGGGTATAGAGTTTATATAGGGTTTTTTTGGGTGGGGCAGAGATTTCTAGGGTGCCTTGAGATTGGTGGTTTTTGTGGTCTGATTCTGGGGCAAGCTCAGGAATTGAAATTTCAAACCCTAGTCCTGAGGTCGAGTCAAGGTCAGGATGTTTTTCCTTGACCCTTTTCACCCTACAAGGACAATAATAAATAACAGAACATAAAATAAAGCAAGACAGGATGACCTCAGTAGCTAGAAGACACAAATAGAGCAGACTAGAGCTGGAGAATGTTTACATGCAGGCTTTGTGAGCACAGGAGCTCAATGCTTCTTTGTCAAACACCAAAGGTTAGGGCTGTTGATCTGGGACAAGCATATGTCTGATGCCTGCCTTGTCCCAAGCCTCAGCTGCCACTCTCACAGCCTCCAGGCCACCCACACCTGTTGTTCTTCAGTACATCTCCTTCAGCACTGGATGGGCTAGGAGTACACATAGTTATTGATTCCACAACTACCACTTAGTAAGGAAAACCCACTCCCCAGCAGCAACACAGGATGGAGATCCCTGACAATGGCCAAGCTACTGGTTCTGGGAGCTGGAGGTGGGTAGTGGGAGGTGGGGTCCACTGACTCCTGAGCTCTGCCTGTGGCTCTTGCTCCGTGTCTCTCTGGGGTTCATTTTGGCTGGCTGCACCCCAATATTCTCTGTTTACCCCACATTGAACCTGACCTGTGCAACACCTGCGAAGCCTAGGGGGATGCTTGGCTGCTCCTCACTGATACTTGGGGCTCACAATGGGTTTAGCCCCTTTCTAGCACAATGATTTCATAGCATGTTGATAGGTATCTTAGCCTCAAGTGTGGGTGTAGGAGCCTACTCCCACAAAGTCATCTAAGGTTTCTGGATTTGGAGGTTGTTAAGGCTAAGAAAATGTCATATGAGAGAAACTGAGACAGAAAACACAGGATAGAATCTTTGGTTTTGCCAAAACAGCCAAACAGCCTAGAGTTTACTTCAGAACTTGCTTTTATACAGAATAATGGCAAAAGGTGGAACAAAGAGCACTACAGTCAGTTAACCACCTCCCTGTGCTGTCCTTGGCAGGACATGCAAGCAGATTCACTTTCTCTCACATGAATCCTGCAAGCAACAAGTAGTTTCTATTTCTAACTGGATGTGCCCTCAGTTGGCATTTGCCAGCCTGAATCTTTGTAGATAATGTGTTCTTTCTCATGGGCAAAAATGCTCTTTCCCATGGGCTTAATCAGAACTGTCTCTCAGGCAAGCTTGAACTCAAATGACTTTTAAGTCTGAATCAACTCAGTTCTGGAAATTGAGTCACACATGGCCTCCAACATGTGGACCGTGGAAAAGAATGGGAAGCTGTGGAGAAGCCAGTCAACTGCCTACCTTCTATAGGGCAGGAGGAGCTGTGTCACATGCATGCGCAGGGTTTTCCTCCTTTTAAACCATTCCACACTGCCTAGCTGGCTTTAGCTGGACAGACAAAGATGTTGGCCTGTTTGACTCTCATTTCTCTGCCTTCCGTGCTTACCCTGCATCCACATAAGTGAGCTTTGCCCCTCCTCCTACCAGCTCCCTCAGAGGTCTTGGGGGTTACTTAGTAACTTCACCAGAGATGAGCACATACTAATCACCCTAGCCACAAACCTGAAGTTTTCTAGAACATCAGACACAGGGAAGGGACGTGGACTAACCCCCTGTGCAGCCCTGGTGGCTTTTAGTTTCACCATGAGTTACAATTCCATCTAGGACATCTCCAGAGAGAGCCATATTAACAAAAAAGAAAGGATGGGGGAAGGCCTCTTAGGAGTATTTTAGAAGGTCAACAGAGAGTCATTGAAATGGTATACATGGTTGATACTACGACAATCACCCACTTCCTCTGGCTAAGTCCACACCCACCACACTTGGGTGTATTTTACTCTCTGCTAGTTGTTCTTTGAAAACTCCACATTCACACAGTCAGTGTATGGTGATGGAGGTTTCTGTTCCACCCAGTTCCAAAGAAACACACAGAGGCTTATATTAATTATAAACTGGTTGGCCTATTAGTTCAGGTTTCTTATTAACTAATTATTACATCTTAATTTAACCCATAATTCTTGTCTGTGTTAGCCACGTGGCTTAGTACATTTTATCAGTGAGGCATTCTCATCTTGCTTCCTCTGTGTCTGGGTATTGACTGTAGACTGAGCCTTTTCTCTTCCTAGAATTCTCCTATTCTGGCCACTCTGCCTATACTGGCTAATCAGAGTTTTATTAAACCAATACAAGTAACAAATCTTTATAGGGTACAAGACCATTGTCCCACAGTAAGTGTGTCTTACTTTCTTCTGGATGATTCTTTCTCATGCTTCTTATAATATAGCTTAAGACTATGTCTTAGTTAGGGTTTCTAGTGTTGTGAAGAGACACAATAACCATGACAACTCTTATAAAGAAAACATTTAATTGGGGAGGCTCACTTATAGTTCAGAGGTTCAATGCATTGTCATCATGGAAGGACATGGTATCTTGCAGGCAGACGTGATGCTGACTATGTCTTGATCAGAAAACAACAGGACTCAGACACTGGGCAGTATCTTGAGCATAGGAAACCTCAAAGCCTGCTCCCACAGTGGCACACTCCCTCCAACAAGGCCACACCTCCTAAAAGTGCCACTCCCTATGAGCTTATCCACCACAGCCTGTATTAGAAGATCTTTTCTAGAACCCCAGCTGTGCTTCACCATACCACTCTTCTCTATGATACTCTTGAGATTCTTTTCAACATCAAATCCACAAATCCAAGTTTGGCCTGAGTTGGGGTCCCTAAGGTAGGAAACTCCCATTCTCCCAGGGTGGCACTGTCCAGCTCTGTCCTGCTCCCCTCACCACCGACGTTTCCTTCTTTTTTCAAAATATGAAGGTGTGATAATCTGAATGCATGTAATGCAGGTGAGAGGCAATTTCTTGGGCAGTAGAAATTGAGAAGAGAAGAGAAGCTTGCCATGTGAGATCTGATTCGAACTAGAATCTTTACAGACTGTGAGAGCAGGCATTTCCCTTGGCAGCGTCTTTTTCTTCTTCTTTCCACTTGAAGATAGATTTTGAAATTGCCCAACAAAATGGCCTGAGAAATTTCTGCCATGAAGAACTTGTGTCTCTTGGTATTGGTAAGTAACTATTTGTTCTGTTCTTGTCTTTGAGTTCCATTTACTTGCTTGCTATTTCTTGACACCAGAGTAGAGCATGGGCAGCCCCTCATTCTGATTCCTCCTGTGTAACAAGGAAGGACGCCAGAGACACAGGGGATGCTGTGGCTGGGGAATCCTTCACTGCCCTGATACACAACTGTCTAGGTGGCTTTGGCCATGATTCTAGCTTCCTGCTGTAAATGAGGATTAGGGTAGAGGTAGAAATTCAGGTTCCAGATAAAGATCTGTGGCCGTAGTCAGTAGCCTCTGCAATCTACTGTGTTCAGTGTTGCCAGTGTGAGGATGTGAACATGGAATGGGGACCATGTTTGCATCCACAAAGCTTGATTTTGAGTGTGCCTGTACATGACGTTTTGTCTGTTTTTGTATTCATTAGATAGAGAATCCCTTAGATTCCAGCATTATTTTTTTCTACTTTTATTAGTGTGGTATTGGGAACTAATACCAGGGCTCTGTACATGCTACGTGAGAACTCTACCACCAAAGTACTCTCTCGGACTTTTGTATATAATTAGTATATATTATAAATATTTGTAGGTATTTATATGTTTCTATATATATTTTAAACTCTGTGTGTGTCTGTGTCTGTGTGTGTGTGTCTCTCTCTGTGTTTGTTTGTTTGTGTGTGTGTGTGTGTGTGTGTGTGTGTGTACAGGTGCCAGCAAAAGCCAGAAGGGGTCATTGCTTCCCTGGACTCCTGGTGATTGTGAGTCTTTGATATAGGTAGTTTTGGAAACTGAACTCAGGTCCTCTGAAAGAGCAGCAAAGAGCTCTTCACTGCTGAGCTATCTCTTCAGCACATCTTTTTCGGGAATTTATTTTTTTTATGCATACATGTTTGTCTGCACGTATGTATATATAGCTTATGTGTGGCTGCTGCCTGTGTAGGCCAGAAGAGAGCATCAAATCCTCTAGAACTGTCTTGGAATTAGATACTCGGGTGCTTAGAATCAAACTCAGGTCCTCTGCAAGTCCTGCAAGTGCTTTTATTCTTTGAGACATCTTTTCAACCCTTAATGCCATCATTCTTAAAGCAAAACAATCGCAGGCTGTCAAGGAGGGTTCAGTGGGTAAGGGGGCCTGCTGCTAAGCCTGATAGCCTAAGTTCAAAATCCTGGAACTCCCATGGTGGGAGGAGAGAACCAACTCCTCGCAAGCTGTCCTCTGACCTCAACAAGCATGGTCTGATATGTGCACACACAAGAAATAAACGTTAATGTAAAGGAATCAATACTCCACACCATTGCAGAACGCCTAAAGGTGCTCATAAAAATCAAATTCCAAACAACATGAGGTAGCTCATCAACAGCCAGGACAGTGTTCTCTGGGCTCTGGAGGCCAAAGCTGCGTTCTGCCTTTCCCACTGAGAGGCCAGGCCAGGAGAACCACCCCTCCACACAGCACCCCTGCACACAGCACCCCTGCACACAGCACCCCTCCACACAGCACCCCTCACCTCTTTGCAGTCTACAGAGTTCTTCCCACCCCACCAGTGACACTTCTGAGACTTTCCTCAGGACCCACCTCCCTGAACCTATCTTCAGCTGGGCTGCTGGGCGGGCCTGCCTTTGCAGTGAGGCCATACCCAATTCTGGCAGGGTTTGGAGACTGTTCCACAAGGAGGTCGCTATTGGCCCTAAGATGGTGTTCCTGGGAGTATGAAATGCCGTGCTGATATGGAAAACCTGTCTCCCACTTCAGAGGCTGGCTTCCAGGGAACACCATAAAAAGAGCCCCGAGGCCAGATGTATCCTTGGGAGGGACCTGGGAGAGTGTGTGGCTTCTTCCTAGGAAGATGAAGGGTAGACAGCAGTCTGCAATCCAGAGACTCAGGATGGGAGACTGTAATGTTGCACTCTATCTGAACTGTTCTAACAGATTCTGGCTTCTACTGCAGGTCTTTTTGAATAGACAGGTCAATATAATCCCTTTATGTCTAAGTGATAATAAATAGAGCCAAACTGTGCTGTGAAAGTCTTGGTTTACTTTATCTCTAAGGCAGAGCCTCATGTAGCCTGGGCTGGTCTTTAACTCACTGTGTAGCCAAGGATAAAGCCTTGAACGTGTGGTCCTCCTTGGAGGCCTCTACCTCCCACCTTCTGGGATTAGAGGTATGGACTACCATTCCATTTATGTGCTGTTAGGTGTGGAACCCAGGGCTTTGTGGAAGGTAGTCAGACTCTCACCACTGAACTGCACCCCAAGTAGGGTTTCAAAGGGCAAGCCCTCACACCATTGACACGAACCTCTTCAGTGTTTAAGTATTCTTTTGGAACACGCTTTCTATGGAAATGCACTATGCTGTAGTAATGTTTAATTGTACTTTGGTATATTTTTCCCACAAAAGAAAAAGAGTTCTAGGCTTAAACATGTCGCTCTGTACCCTAGAAACTGCACTTGAGATGCAATTGTACCAGAAAGTCTAGATCCCCAGGTAACAGTTTTCCAGGGGTTCTGAGGAGACCCTGTGTGTTGGATAGTTTTATGTCCACTTGATACAGCTAAAGTCATATGAGAGGAGGGGACCTCAATTGAGAAAATGCCTTTATAAAATCGGGCTGTAGGCAAGCCAGGAGAGCTTTTTCTTAACTAGTGCCCCATTGTGGATGAGGACACCCCTCAATGGATAGTCCTGGGTTCTATAAGAGAAAGCAAACTGAGCAAGCCACGGGGAGCAAGCCAGTCACCAACAATCCTCCATGGCCTCTGCATCAGCTCCTGCCTCCAGGTTCCAGCCCTCTTTGAGCTCCTGTTCTGACTTTCTTCAATGAGGAACAGCAATACGGAAGTGTAAGCCAAAAAGCCCATTCCTTTCCGCGTTGCTTTGTAATGGTGTTTCATGACAGCAAGACAACCTGGTTCATCTGGTTAGAAACTGAACCCAACCCTTCTAATGCTGAGGCCAGCAACCCATGGATGGAAGATTAGTAGCTCCAGAGGGACAGCATTTCTTTTGTTTTCTGTTTTCATAAACCTAACAATTTGAAGATGTCAAAATGATTACAATAGGACCACCAAATCATACATTGTATGGCATGAAGTTATCCCCAAAGCAAATCTTTTATGACTGTCATCCCACACGAAAGCCTTTGTTTTGGCTCAGGGGTAAACTGTAACATTCATTTTGTCCAACTCACTCTTTTTGCTATTTGCACCGGAGCAAATAGGAACAGTATTTCTAGCAGCAGAAGGAATGAAGGACGGGCACCGGACAAGGGGAGGAGCCAGACCTGAAGTCAGCAGAAATGTCACCATCTTCCAGGGTAAGTCAAGCATACTTGGTCCCCTCCTGAGTGAGAATGAGCAGACCATACCCGTGTGGTGGACAGCAGGAGCATGGCTGTCTTCCTAAAGCCTGAAGGAGTGAGCTTCTTTCATGTCCACGCCTTCACCTCCCTGAGCAACAGTCACGACTGATGACGGCAGCTATGTGAGCTCAAGTTGGTAGCAGACGGGCGGAGGTTGGGGGACAATGGTTCTCTTCTTCAGCTCGGAATGGAGACCAGCTGCCCAGGCCTTAGCAGAGCTGGAACCAGGATCAGTTTCTACTCATAGCCAGTCCTAGAAGTTCCCTGGCAGCTGCCACTGGCATAGGCGCTGCTGACAGGTGTTTACCACGAGGAAGCTGGAGGGAGGTGCACACGTATGCTCTAGGTGCAGAGGAGCCCTAGTCTGGCAAGCCACTGTCATGGCATCCCCTCTACACTGTTGTAGAGTCATAGGTGACGTACTCTCAAATAACTCTCTATGGATGTTTGTGTATCTAAAAGTTTGGATCATGCACAATGGGATTTGAATGAAGACTTCAGGTGGGGAAACTCCTTGAGGTCATCGGCTATGCCATATCCTGTGGGAAGTGTTTTCTGGGGATGAGGAAGCTAGGTATACCTGAGGCTCTGAGACCCAGTCAGACCCAGGCAGGAGCATGGACTAGAGGAACTATGAGCTCTTTCCTATGTCAGTGAGTCCACACGGGGCTGTCTGTTGTCTGGCCATACTGTTGCTACTGAAACACAAGTTTCTTCCCATTTGGTGCAAACCTTGGTAGGTCCTGATGATTTTTACATGACCGTAAATTCATCCTGTGTAGGTTTTACATGCATACTAGCATCTATGTATAAATGACTCCATGGCTAACATACTATCATCTCTAGCCAGCTATGCAAGTGCCGAGAAGACCCACTGTTTCCAATTCCCAAGGGATCCCAGGCTCAGGAAATTCTCCTGTCATGTGGGTTACTTCTAAATTCTCTCCCACAGGGCACAACACCACCCTAAGCATATGGGTTCTCATGGCTTGGGTGGACAGTTTATAATTAGCTCGTGACCTGGGGTGGGGGCGGCTGACAGCATGGCCTTGATCTTCCAGCCAGTGTCTTCAAAGGAAGACCATGGTGCTGGAGGCTGCTAAGGAGAAAGGAGATGGCTAGGAGGAAGGAGGAAGGAAAAGACAGTCAATGTGAGGAAGGGGTGTGGCAGGAGGTCAGTACAAGTTAAGAGGAGACATTAATACTGAGGCTGACTCTCAGAAAAACGAGAAGAATTAGGGCTTCTTCAATCCAGGGAAGGAATCTGGGCTGGAAAAGAGCACCGGAGAGCCCACACCCTTTCCTCCGCAGAGGTGAGCGATGAGGCCCTGAGACAGGGGAGGAGTAGGGGTTAAGCTCCGGGGGCCAGGACACCCAGCAGCAGCAGCAGCAGCAACGACAGCAGGACCTGCAGCTCACGACGCCCGTCTACACTCTATGTGCCACCATACAGTTCGTGAACCAGGCAAGGGGCTGGAAATTGAAACACACAATGACTCACAGAGACAGAGACACAGGTCATTCTTGATGCCAGACTGCCCCAAGAATGCCCCCTTTATTGTGTCCAGGGGCAGCTTATTTAGGGATAGCCATGCACCAGCCAAATGCACTAGAAACCATTTTCCTGCCATCAGGAACTCCTGAGGGTCTCATGCTCAGAGCAGCTGTAGGCACTCAGATCAGGAGAAAACAAGTTGTTTACAAGAAATTCAGGATCTGGGGATTCACAGCTCCCAACAAGGACCCACGCTCCCCTCTAAATTTTTAAGTCCATCCCTGTCCCAGGCCATGTTGTCACCACCTCCTTGTACATGGAGAAGCCTGTCTCACAGAGTCTAAGGATTAGGACCAGCAAGGAACTCTGTGTGTCTTTCACAGTCAGTTTCTTCCCGGCGAGCCACTTGCAGCTCTCCCCTCACCCTCTTCACACTCCCGCCTCAGTGAGTCACTCCTGCCCCAACTCTGAGAGCCCCCAGTAGCCTTATACCTGGGCGAGAGGTTCAGACTCCTGCACAGCCTTCTGTGGGGACAGTGACCCAGGATTCTGGGACTCAAGGGTACTGCAGCAAGCTGACTTACACACCAGGTCAAATGTCAGAAGTCGCCCAAGGCCTCTGCCTGTGCACAGCAATATTCGGTAATGTTGCAATTGCACCGAGGCAGCTTCTGCCCTGGGGACGCCTTGCTCTGTGTTCAGTGTTGGACGTTTGCACTCTGAAGAAGTTCCAGTGTCCCTTTCATCTTTTGCCAATTCCCAGAGGAAAATCCAGAGGAGGTGGCAGATACCATAGTAGGACAGAAGGAGGAAGTGGGTGTGCACCACAGTTTGAGGCGGCAAAGGTACAAGATTCCTCTGTTTGCCAAATGGGCGAGGGGACCCTGCCATGCTGCCTCCACCCCAGAGCTGTGTAGTTACCATTCAGCACAGCACCAAGACAGGAAAAGGGAGGTGGATTTCAGAGCATCAAGAGTACATTAGGGGTGAGTCTAAGACCACAGCGCTGCAGTGACACCTAGTCCTTCGGCTCTATCCAAGGGGTGACTTCTCCACCTGCTGCCTCCAAAGCTTAGCCAAAGAGCACAAGAGATGCAGAAGGAAGCTCTAGACATAGAGTCTCCTGGCGCCCACTCTCGTGGCTGCTTCAGGGTGCCCAAGCTTCCCTCTCAGAGCTGACTCTCTCTCTTAGCCCTCGGTCCCACTACCTCACCGACACTTATCAAGAGAGAGGCAGCTTGCATCCCTGCACAGGGACAACTCTGCCCTTGCTTGTTCCTTACTTAGCCCTTCTTGTCAAAGCCATGTGGGGGCCTCAGGATGAGGAAGAGGAGGAATCAGGCTCTGCATCCCAGAGCCTCAGCTGCCACAGCAGCCGCAGGTACCAGATTTGCCTCCCCAAAGCCTTCAAAACAGAGTCCTCGGTTCCTGTGTGAGGGAACCTTTCCTCTCAGACGATTCCTTTCTCTTGGAATATTGGTGTCCGTCTCCCGTCCTGCCAATCACTGCCTCTGCCCTGAGTTCCAGCCCATTGATCAGTATATCTGTAGGCTTGGTTTACTCCCCAGTCGGCATATGAAGTTGAAATCCCCTAGTGGACCTCGGGCTGTCTTCCCAGTCTCGTCTCTCCTCCTGGGGTTTCCTGCAGACTCCAGCTCCTTTCGTCCTGTCCAGTCCCTCTAATCCATACATAAACTGTGGCAGCCTGACTTCAGGCATGACTGTCTTTCCACTGCCTGCCAGGAGTGTATACCACTCCATACCAACTGTGAAGTTTCTCCTTAGCCCTGGAGACACAACCTAGTCCACAAGTAAGGTCCTGTGGACCGAAAGCTGCATGACGCTCCACCTCCAACGGGCTCTTTAGCTTGGGATCTGGCAGTTCTCACTTCTGCTCATGCCCTGCTTCTACCCCAAGAGGCACAACCAGAATTTGGCACTCATACATGCCCCCTCAGCCACCCATGGCAGCACCCAGCTACCCTTTGCTAGCTTCCTTCCAGCGACCCCATACTCACTGCTTCTGGGTCTGCAGCTGCCAACTGCATGCTTGGTGTCTGGCCCAGCCATGGTCAGGGTGGATGAACACTGCCCTAGGAATGCCTGGCCACCTTGAGGTTGGCAGTTTTAGCAGTACCAGTGAGCTTGGTTGGAGAGGGATGACCCTCAATCTGGCTCCTTTTAGTTATACTACCTTAGTCATGATAAGGGGATTCCTCCTCCCCCCAAAAAAATAACCCTGTGTTTGGAGCCAATGTTGCCCCATCTTTTAATTCTCGAGCCCCTGGCCCACAGAAACCTCTATTTTCTATTCCAAGGCACAGATCATAGCAAGCAAAGCTACTTTCAGGCGCAAGTCCATACAGACCTCAAACCCTAACCATTATGTTTCCTGGGTGAGCACAGAAAGAAGGGTCCTAGCCTCAGAGACCCTTGTCCAGAACACGGCTGTCCACAGAGACTCTCTTCCTCTGGGTCAGGACCCACTCCCGCAGAGGGCATGAAGAGTGTGCCGGACTAAGAGAAAAGCATCCTGGGGCAAGTTGCTACTCTGCCCTTCTTCCCAGCTTTGGACCTCATATGTGAACGTGAGAATTGCCCTGCTTCTGCCACCCTGGTACAGACAAGAGGCAGAGAGTCCCAGGTCGGCACAATGGGCCCCAATGCTGCTGCTCTGACCCCAGCCAGGCCATGGCAGAAGTGGGAACACGTGGTGGGGAGGACAACCAGCTGTTGAAGTGCAGATTCAATCCTTTCAGCCACCTCTGCTGCTCCTGTGTGATGGCGAAGCTCTGTTAACCAATCACACCTAGTTAAGGCATGGCTACCTGGAGCCCAGGAAGAAAAACTGGGACGGACCAGCTGTGCACTCTCTCTCTCTCTCTGGGTGATTCCCGCCAGACACAGAGGAACTTGGACTTCCCATTCTTGTGGCGTGAGTTTTCCCCTTATAACAATCAAAACTATAATTGTTTATCTTTAAGCCGGCCTGGTTATTTTCCGAATCGAGCTAGCCCCAACACCTGTGTGCCCAGCACCAAGCAAGGCCCTAGGAGTGAGGTAGAGGAGGGACACTTCCTTGCACTCAAAGAGTTCCTTGAGAATCACAGAAACCCACATGCACAGAGAACTTCATCACACATGGGATCACCCTTAACTCCCATCACAACCAGGTATTCCGTGCTTTTATTACCACAAAGCCATGCTATGACCATTGAGGGGCAGTCACACAGCTAGTCACCGTCGGGACTGAGAACCGTAGCATTTTTCTCTGAAATTTACCACCAGAGACAACTTTCTGAGGACAAAACGGTGTGTTTTGTCTGCAAGCGTGTTCATCCTGCTGCGTAGACGTGAGCTTCATGGCCACTTCTCTCCACTGCTCTGTCACAACGGCCAGCGTTTACTGAGACATCTATGTGTCTTCTAGGCAAGCTTCAGTTTTTGACTCATGCCAAATCCATTGTAATTTTGTACAAGCACCCTTCTGTTTGCAGTTGTTACGGCTTTAGTTCCAGCTCTTTGTCCTCCCCCCCCCTTCTGTGGACGGCCTCACTATGGCCATCCTTTATACTGGGGTAGCGGAGAACTTACACACGCTGCCATTTGTCTTACTCTTAAACCATAGCTTAACATGGACAACCTTGCTCACGCCTTACTGCAGAGCAAGGACATGGCCTGGTCAGGCCTGCTCTCCCTAAAGCACTGTTGCCTCTGTCTGCTTCTGACACCCTCGCTTGGCTTGCCTCCTGTTTACGGACAGTGAGGCCTTATCTGGCATCTACTTTCCTTCGCACTGCACTGGCTCTGATGGACCCAAATCCATCCTTCCTCCTTTCCTTTACCTGCCTACTTTCCTCTGACATCCTTAGTTTCTTTGCTAGCTGTCATTCAAAATCTAAGATGTCCACCAAAGGCCCTTGTGTTTAAAGGTTTGGTCCCCCAGACTGTTGCTGCTGTTGGGGAGTTTAGAGAGGGACCCAGAAAAGGGTGGGTCTTTCCTTCCTGTCTCTGCTGCCCAGCTGTCCTAAGGTAGCAGCTTTGATCTGCTGCTCTCGGATATCTATCACAGACTGCTTTGTCACAGTCCTGAAGCCAACATCTTCAGGGAACTGTCATTGTGATGGGAATCTAACCCTTTTGTTTTGAATAAAAACAGACATTACTATATACACATTCTGTCTTGGACATGAAGGATTTTGTCTCAGTTTCTTTGGATCAAGAGTATTTCTTTATTCTTATAACTTTCCATTTGGTTTTCTTGAGGTCTGTGTGCCTCCATGAATCTGCAGCCACACTCTTAGGTTTATAATTCATGGCTTTTATCTTGTCTCATAAAGCTGGGGGATTTCTTCTCTAACCTAACAAATGCTCAGACTGTTTTTTATTTGGTTGCTTTTGGGGTTTTTTTGTTTGTTTGTTTGGTTTGATTAATTTTTGTTTTTATTTTTCTGTTTTGTTTTGTTTTTGTTTTTCAAGACAGAGTTTCTCTGGCTGTCCTGGAATTTGCTCTGCAGACCAGGCTGCCTCAAACTCAGAGATCCTCCTGCCTCTGCTCATGTTTTTAATTCCACATTTAGCAGGATCTGTGGTATTATTAAAATACTTTGAATATTATGACAGTTATATTACCGCAAACACTTGGGAGACTGCTTTAAAGCATGAACATACAAGGGTTTCTAAGGATCTCACTCCTACGGTGTGCGTTTCACACAGAATCACACAGGAATCAAGCACAGGGCCAGGGATGTGGCTCCGTGCCAGTGTGGTCGTCTGTTTTCTTCTGGAACAGCTCTGGGTACCTCTCTCTGCTGTGTTGTCCTACCGGGGTAGGACAGAATCTCAATGTAGCTTCAATTTGCTAGTGAGATTGAACATTTTTTCATGTTTATTGGCCATTTGTATCTCTTTGTTTCTAAACTGTTCATTTCATTAACCAAGTTACTGCCTAGGCTGTTTGATCTCATTGTTTAGATTTATTCTATGAGTGTTTTTCCTGAATGTATGCATGTGCTTCACAGGACCACCTGGTGCCCAGAGCTCAAAAGAGGGTGTCAGATCCCAAAGTGGGTGTTAGATTTTCTGGAACTGAAACATGGATGATTGTAGACATCAGGTAAAGTGCTAGGAACCTAACCCAAGTCCTCTGCAAGAGCAACAAACACTCTTAGCCATCTCTCCAGTCATGGTTCTTCACTGTTCTGAGTTCTTTGATTACTGTGGATTCTAGATAGTAACCCTCTGTCAGAGGTTCAGCTTGCAAAACTTTTCTCCCATTCTGTAGGCCACCTCTTCATTCCATGGCTCCCTTTGCTGAACAGGAGTCTTTTAATTTCATAAGGACCACTTATCAGCTGCTGGCTTCTTTCTGTGCAGCTTAAGTCCTAGTGAAAAGTCATTTTCTGAATCTATTTCTGGAAGTATTTTCTCTATGTTTTCCTATATCAATTTAGGGTGTCAAAAATTACATTAAGGTCTTTGTTTCATCTGGAGTAGATTTTGCATACAGTGAGAAATATATGTGTATGTGTATATATATATATATATGTATACATATCTGTGTTGTTGGTGTTTTGAGACATGGTTTCTCTATGTACCCCTGGCTGGCCAGGAATGCACAGACACCTCACTGCCTATGTCTCCCAAGTGATAGGATTAAAGGTGTTCATCACTATGCCTGGCTTCGATTTTCTCATACTTAAATTACGAACAATGGACACTTAATCCAGATTGTTCCAGAGAATTCCACAGTTTGACATGAAGCCGTCCACTTCCCATCAGCTGGGGTAATCACAGTGCAACTGTAGGGCTGGCCTCTGTGCTGGGATTCAGTTCTGCAAGCTGAAGGTAAAGTCTTCCACAAGACTCGTCAGTCAGCTGCTCAGCTAGTGACCCTCTGACGAACCCATGCTTCGGACACCGGCTGTGTATTTGAATACCCCTGAAAGGACCAATACAAAATGACTCCTAAATCTCCCTGGTTCTCTTGTTCTGCCCCCTGAAGCAGTCTCAATGAGCTGGGAAGTGCCATGGCCGCCTTCGTGTTTGCTGATGAACTATTTGCAAAGGCCACACACAGAACCAGGCGGCCAGACCACAGAATAAAATGGACCCCATCTTGCAGGGCTCTGTCAACTCTGACCACAGAATAAAATGGACCCCGTCTTGCAGGGCTCTGTCAACTCTGACCAACTTGAAAAGCCGTATCTGCAACCATCATGTAATTTCCCACCTAGCAGTCAGTTTTACACAACTTCCCCCTCCCAAGCCTACCACCCCTCCAACCCTCCTCCACCCCCACACCACCTTTCCCTGGACTCCCTTCTAGACTCCAGCCCCTGACAAAAGCAGAACCAACACTTCGTGCCTCAGCTGATCTCTGCCTCCTTAGAGTGAACAAGCTTCCTCATGCTGTGCAGGTGCACATCTTTTCCTCTCCCAACACTAGCCTAGGTTTGCACACAACCGTTCTCCCATCTCCCCCGGTTTAACAGTTCACCAGGTGACTGCTTACTAAGGAAAACACTCTCTGCAATTACAAAGGCCGTGCATGGGCAACATCCAACTGTCCCAACTTACAGTTTCCTGCCCTTTCCTGAAGTTTCCTAGGCTCTCAGCTTTATTAGTCATTTCTGCTAAATGGGAAAGAAAAAAAACTGAGGCCATGAAGGCTCCTAGGTATAGTGGAGAAGGTTCACTGTAGATAAAAGGGGTAGCATAGTCAGACTGAACTTGGCCCCGAGTGTGAGAGGGATGCGGACAAGAGAACCAAAAGAGATCCAGGAGTGGAGCTAGCCAAGAGCCAGGGGCCCAAGAAACCTAGTGTCCAAAATGGCTGGGTTCTGTTGGGTGAGCAGCCTGAGGAAGGGCACTGAAGTGCAGCGGTTGGAGGCTAAACATAGGGGGCGTGGGGACATGGGGATGTGGGGGCATGGGGACATGGGGCGTAGGGATGTGGGGATATGGGGGCGTGGAGGCAGGGCAAGCCAGCTAAAGACTGAGGGAGACAGGGGCAGAATCTGCTTTGATGTGTTAAATGGGCACTTCCAGTAGCTATTGGTCCTGAATCTGAGACCTACCAGCAGCTAGAACGTTTCACAAGGCTGACCTCCTCTGGGTTTCATCACAGAGGCGCCACATAGTACAATACTGGCCACATAACTGAACCCAGTCTCCTGACTCTGTTCACCAAGAAAGGAGGCTGGTCTTTCCCTTGGTCCCTTAGCCTGTCTCTGGCTTCATTTGCATAGCAAAGGCAATCCCACTAAACAGGAAATGCTAAGGTTTTGAAGTTCTGTGTCCAGAACGGAGGACAGTGACCACATTAGTATACTGTGGTAACGTTTGTCAAAATCTGTCAAATTTTAAACTTTGTTTGTTCAGTATCTTGTATACTAAGATTCAGGGATGGAACTATAGCACCATTAGGAAAAGAGGAGTTTTTTAATTTTTAAAATTTCAAATTGTATGTGTGCACATGTGTGTGTGAGCATGCATGTTTTTGTGAACACACCAGAGTGCAGGGAGTCATCATGGAGCTTGAGTTATAGGTCGTTGTGAACTGAACTCAGGTCCTCTGCGAGAGCTGTATGTGCTCTGAGTCATCTCTCAGTCCTAGAAAAGGCCTTTAAATTATGTTCGCCATTACCATGATTACTGCATTGCACACACGTGTCCATGCCACAGTGCGTGTATGAAAGTTAGAGAACAACTTTCTATCTGTACCCCCATCTGCGGTGGGTGGGTTGCAAGGATTGAGCTCAGGTTGTCAGACTTCCAGCAAGTGCTTTCCTCATGAGCCCTCTTGCTAGCCTAAGTATGAGTTTATAGTGGACAGATAGTTTCTCAGGATCCTAGTACGGTGCAGAAGGAATTCCAGGGTACAGCTCACCCCCGAGTTATCCTTCACATTCCTTCCACAGGATTTTGATTGGTCAGACACAAGAGAATAGACCATAATTTTCATTTGACTCACGAGGAAAGGGGGTGATGGAGAGACGCTATCAGATCCCACGCATGTCCTTCCTCTGTGTGGAAACATAACGGAAATGCGCTGTCTTTTCTGTCAAAGGTCAAATGAAGGAAAGGAGGTCCCATCTTTATGGAAGTTTAAAGATGCCATCTGGCAAACATCATTTTCCTGCCTCAGCGTTTTCCTAAGCCTAAAGCATGTGCTGAAAGTTGTGTCCTGTTCTCCAAAGGAACACTCTGATGATTATCAACTGGCCTGCTCCAAGGTAGCTGTGGAGGTCTGAAAGAAAGTGGCCCTGTAGGGAGTGGCACTATTACAAGGCCTTGTTGGAGGAAGTGTGCCACTGTGAAGGTGGGCTTCAAGGTCTGCTATGCTCAAGCTTGCAGATCAAGGTGTAGAACCCTCAGCTCCTTCTCCAGCACCACATCTGCTTACGCGCTGCCATGTCCCACCATGATAATGGACTAACCCTCTGAAAACAGTTTCAGACAGCCCCAGGTAAATGTTTTTCTTATAAGAGTTGCCTCTTCACAGCAGTCAAAACAGAAACAGTCTTAGTCAGGTGAGGACAAGAGACTGAGCTCTGACCACTCAGAGTGAGTCGTGCAGCCCCCAGCTATACTCTGTGCAAAGAAGTAAAACCTTTCGCCTTGTCAAGTTACGCCAGATTGTGTCAGAAGTAAACCAGCAAAGAAAGGAGTGCATGAGGCAAGTGCCATGGCAACCAGCAACCAGGTTAGCATCTCAGAGAGAAGGGCACGAGGCAAGCACCATGAAAACCAGGTAACTTCATGAACAAATCAAGGTAACAAAATTAGACTATGCCTTGGTGACTGAAGATATTTGGGTGAACTTAGTCTGAATATGAGAAACAAAGGGGGCAACGTCTAGTACAGGGAGTGGGGTGTGTGAGCAGCTCCAGGAAGACAGAAAAAGGGAGAAAGGGGGAGTCTCTGACTCTCCAGCAATGGCTCGTTAAGGTGACTGCTGAGGTTCTGGTTAGACAGCTCTTGACGTGGTGGGAAGAATAGAGGACATAAGACTGATAAAAACAGGATTGTTCAAATCGTCCTGTGAGGCACCCCGATGAGGACTCTCACAGGATATCCATATGGAATTGCTGGTCAGTCGAATCAATCCTTTGGACCCAGCTCTGGGCCTACCCTGAGCTGATGGTAATGTCAAGTCTTTGCCTCACATCCCAGGATGAGAAAGGGATAACAGTTACTGGGGCCATAGTTACTTGGAAAGAGACAAGGATCCTTAAGCTACACTTTGTGACTAACAGACACAAAAAGTAATATAAAGCCGGGAAGTGGTGGCACACACCTTTAATCCCAGCACTCGGGAGGCAGAGGCAGGTGGATCTCTGGGAGTTCGAGACCAGCCTGGTCTACAAGAGCTAGTTCTGGGACAGGCTTCAAAGCTACAGAGAAACCCTGTCTCAAAAAACAAAAAACAAAACAAAATGAAACAAACAAACAAAAAAACCAAAAAAGTTCCAAATGATTTGAGGTGGAATCTAAAGGGAAAAGAAATGATGTTTCTGGCTGACTTGAAGTGCGTGCTCCTTTCTTTCCTGGTGAGAACAAGGGACATAAATGTCTCTGCCATCATCTGGAAGTGCAAACACAGAGTTTACACCTGGAAGGTTTTTATTCTTGTGATCTGCCTTTTCTACTTTGCAGGCAGTGTCCCTACTCAAGGTCATTGCTAATGTGCCACAGATGTAATTTAGATTCAGTTTTTATTTAGGGAATGAAATTTCCAAAGAGAAACAATAGGAGGAGCATTAAGACTAAGTTGCTTATTGTGCTTGCTATCTTGAAGACAATGCTTGGGCTAGAGACCAATGATCCAGATTCCATCCAGAACTAAGGAAGTCCACATCGTAACTGGTAGAGGAACAGAGGCCAGGCCTGAACACACCACAGCCTGTTTGGAAGGAGGGCTTGAAGTCAATGCTCTATGCCATTGCCGTTAAGCTATTTTAATTTGCTGTTTGGCAGCAGGTGGCTTCGTGAGGCATTCAGAGGCCTCCTTCTCACAGAGCAGCGAGAACCCTGCACGGCCTCGAAGGTTTGCCTGCCAAGCCTGTAGGGATGACAGCTTCTTCATCCGTGGCTTGCTAAAGCTTGCTTTCCCCAAGCTTCTAACAGGGAGGATGCCTGCACACGGAAACACACCAACAGCTCAAAACCTGGCTATCAGCATATTTTGGGAACAGATGACTGACATTAGAAATACCTATTGTGCTCTCAGATGTTGATTTTTTTCTTCAATTTCCTGTTTTTAGATCTCACCCAGCTTGCATCCAGAACCCTCCCCACTTCTGCCTCTCTGCCCTCTTTGGGCACATAACATCACCCAACTCAGCCTGTCTGGACGCTGGGATTGAATCCGGAGGGCAGCAGGGCGGGCGGGAATTCCTTTGTTTCAATAGCCTGCCTGCAGCAAGCAAGGTAGGTGCTTTGTTTATGAGCTACCCAACCAGTACGGAGATCTGATCTGGGTACCAGGAGAACCATCTCTGGGGTGAGTGAGTTTCTGACCCGGGGGCAGCAGCCCGGGACAAGGAACTTCTTCCTGCAGGGCCTATACTCCTGCATACTGCCTCTCTCTTCCTATCTCACCCAGCGTGCATCCAGAACCCTCCCCACTTCTGCCTTCCTGCCGTCTTTGGGCACATAACATCACCCAGCTCAGCCTGTCTGGGCACTGGGATCGAATCCAGAGATTTCCTGTTTTTATTAATTAAATTTTTAAGTTTATTTTACATACCAACTACAGTTTCCCCTCCCTCCTCTCCTACTGTTCCCTCACTCACCTCACTTCTGCCCCCCTCCAGACCTCCTCTGTTTCTGTTCAGAAGGGGCCCATGGGTACCAACTAAGCATGGGTACCAAGTTGAGGTGAGACTAAGCTCCTCCCTTTGTGTTAGGCTGGGCGAGGCAACCCACTATGGGGAATAGGTTCCCAGAAGCCAGCTCAAGCATTAGAGACAGACCCTGATCCCACTGCTAGGAGTCACACAAATAGACCAACCTACACAACTGTCACACAGATTTCCTTTGATTGATCATGTCCTGTACCAACAAGGTGGTACTCATACAGTGGACAGTTCCCAGTTGGAGCCGTGAAGCAAGCCAGATTCTCAGGCTTATTGGCGGTAAGAAATGTTCCCAGGTACATAGTCACAGAAGAGAACGGTAAGTTACAGATACACCCATTAGCACGAGATAACTGAGTGAGAGTGGAGATTTCCAGGTTAGAATATTGTGTCAAGAATTTTAACAGAAAGAGCATTCGACAAAATTCAACACGCCTTTATGATAAAGGTCTTGGAGAAATTAGAGATACAAGGGTCATACCTAAATATAATAAAAGCTATTTACAGCAAGCCGACAGCTAACATTAAATTAAATGGAGAAAAACTCAAAGCCATCCCACTAAAAACAGGAACACGACAAGGATGTCCACTCTCTCCATACCTCTTCAATATAGTGCTTGAAGTTCTAGCAATAAGACAACATAAGGGGATCAAGGGGATTCGTATTGGAAAGGAAGAAGTTAAGCTTTCGTTATTTGCAGATGATATGATAGTATACATAAGCGACCCCAAAA
>NW_004949166.1:726868-746578 GCF_000317375.1 Microtus ochrogaster | reverse complement strand
GGGGAGGAGGCAGAAACCTTAATAAATAAATAAATTAAAAAAAAAAAAAGAACTTCAGCGACAGGAGATTTATGTCCCTTTGCCCAAAGTGCTAGGTTTACCAGGGTCATCACGATTGAGCAGAGCAATTTCCAAGATTATCAGACGTTACCCTAGGGTGTCATCAATGTGTCAGAGTACAATGGCAAGTGTCAAGACACGTTTGTCATCAGTCCCTCAAAGACGCTGGACATCAGGTATAATCAGAACTACAGGATTCCAGTATAGGCGAGAAATTTACAACAGCAGCGACCTGGTCCAGCCAAAGCAAGACAAATCCTGCGCAAGTTTCGGGACCATCGAAAACATCAAACAGGGATGACAAGAGGAAGACACAGATGGGAAAGAGCTCCTCTGCAAACTGACAGGAGGCGAAGCCAGTGGGACCAGGTCGGCTGGTCGAGCAGCAGTCACAACTCCCATTGATGGCAGCAGCGGTGGTCCCAGTGGTCACGGTGTCACGGAGCTCACCACACTCACCCTTTGTGGTGGTTATTCTTGGTCGCCGACTTTTCCATTTCTGGAATGAGCTACAGTTCAGAAATGGAGGGCACACTTGTGACCCGGATCTTGAGGCAGGAAGACAATGAGCCTTTGATCTGGATCATGGGGTGGAAGGCACAGCTTTAATCTGGGCCACGCCTTCTGCTGGAAGCCTGTAAAAGGACAGTGGAAGAGGGAAGGTCTGTTCTTCTCCTGCTTGTCCTCCCCCTGTCAGCACATCCATCCCTTCCCTGGCACTGGAGCCTGCTTCTTCAGGATCCCAGCATACACAGAAGACCAGCTGAGACACCCAGCCTGGTTTAAGAGCACTCTTGTTTGTTCCCAGCTGCTCAGCCTCGAAATAACCACACTGAAACTGTGTTAATTAAATCACTGCTTGGTCCATTAGCTCTAGCTTCCAATTGGCAACTCTTAAATCTTAATTTAACCCATTTCTATTAATCTACGTATCACCACGTGGCTGTGGCTTACCAGCATGGTTCTGTAAGGTGTCTGGCTCCATGGCATCTCTCTGACTCCACCTACTCTCTCTATACATATGTATCTCTTCCAGCCTGGCTATATTCTGTTAAGCCATTGGCCAAAAGCAACTTCTTTATTCATTAACCAATAAAAGCAACACATATACAGAAGGACTTTCCACACCACAGCTTCATGGAACTAAGCAATTACCAGATTCTTGGGATCTCTGTTCACGGCTAGCCTTGTTGGACTGCAGCTTGTTAAGTCATTCAACAAACTTTCTTTATATGGGGTGGGAGGATTCATTCTGTAAGTTCTGTGACTCTAAACCCTGACTAAGGAATGTAGTGGCTTGAATAGTTGTGGCCCCCATAAACTCGTGTGTTTGAATGCTTTGCCAAGAGAGTGGCACTATTAGGAGGAGTGGCTGTGTTGGAGGAAGAGTGTCACTGTGGAGGTGGGTTTTGAGGTTTTATATGTTCAAATTATGCCCAGTGTGATTCATAGTTGCTTCTGCTGCTTGTAGATCAACATGTAGAACTCTTAGCTCCTTCTTCAGCATCATGCCTGCCTGGACACTGCCGTGTCTCACCATATTGATAATGGACTGAACTTCTGAACTGTAGGTCAGCTCCCAATTGGTCATGGTCTCTACACAGCAATAGAAACCATAACTAAGACACCGTTCCCAAAAGCAGAGGGCCAAGGTAACTAGATGACAAAAGAGATGCTGGAGTAGAGACTAGATGACATTCCACTGAAGCCAGACCAGCACTGACAGCTTCCTATCTAGTGACCCTGAGCATCCTCCGGAATTTGAAGAGGAAGGTCATGGCTCAAGGGCTCTTGCATCTATGGCAAGTGGTGGGGATAAGGAACCAGACAATCTAGCTCAGAGGCTGTTGGTTCAACACAAAGACAGGGTACAATAGGAGCACATATCTTCAGATCATGGACGCAGAAGAACTCACAAGCTTAGCATCTGTGAGCTCCCGCGGTCAACACTCAAGGCAAACAAGCTACTGAAGGGCCTGACTTTCAGGCTGGACGGGGCAGTGCCCTGCTGCATCTGATCCTCATTAGATAGGCTATCCTCTTTCTAGGCACTTCTACAAGTTTTTATGCAGTTTTATATAAATTCAATTAGAACAGATGAAGAGCATAGGGTAAAAAATCAGTAAATGTGAGAGGAATCTGTTGAAAAATATGAAAGTATCAGTTTATATTTTTGGCTAAAGGAGTTAGGGAGAGAGTAGTTTTGGATGAATTTTGTAAAGCCAGGTCAAAGAAGGTCTTAGTTAGTTATACGAGGTTTGTAGAGGACAGGCCTTAAGGATGACACTATTTGAAGGGGAGACTGAAAACCTGGCTAATTGGATCTGAGGGTAAAATGAAATACGTCAACTCACAGACGTTACTGCTACATGTTCTTTATTCATTGGAACAAAGAAGCAGTGAGAAGAAGAAGCATAAAGGTGATCTCCACAAAGTTTAAACAGGCATACAGTTTATATAGGCATACAGGCAAGTTAGCAATCCCATAGGTGGTAACAATAGTATCAAGCAGGCATTTTCAGAGTCAGTCCCAAAAGCAGTGGATCTGGCAAGGTGGCGCCTTATGTCTCAGAGTGGGCGTCGCTGTGAAGTTCCCTGGTGGCTGGAAACATGGCATAGGTAGCTATACTAACCTGCGGGCTTGATTTACATTAGTGTCTGGCTGGTTGAGTTAAAAGGAATCTCTTTTGGGGACTTTGCTGTTGACTCCAGCAGGATGCCCACGTGAGAATTTTTTTTCTCTGAAGCTAGTTTTAGTGACTCAGACCTTTTTCCTTGTATAAATGGTTAATTTCTTGGGCTATGATCTTATGTTAGTTGAAACCAACATGAAGGGTAAATATAGAATATTAGTAGCCTGTTAAGTCAGAGCAGAAGACCCGTAGATCACACCTGCTGTTAGAGCAGACACACTACCTCTCATATGAGGCTCCTTTCTTATCAGTGACTACTGTCAATAAAGACAGATTGTGAGGGACTAGTTTTATGTAGATTTTAGCTATGAGAACAAAGGTTTGACTGAGTGAATCCTTTCACGCTGGGGGCTTCAGCGTGTGGGGAAGGTGTCATTGCCTTCTAGGAAAAGCCAGGTTCATACACTGCTGGGATACTATAGAAATGCCATGGTTTTGCAGGATTTCTACAGAATTAACAGTGACTTATCCAAAGGCCAGGTGTGCCCGTAGCTCTGCACAATCATGTGGGTGTGCACACACACTTCCCATGGATAGTCCAGTAAATCTGTCGGCTGTACATCCACTGTGGAACACTTGTGGGCTTACCACATCCTGCTGGTCTGCTCAGGGTAGCATTTATCCGAACCAGATCAAAAGAACCAGAGCAAACGTCTAGTCAAGATAATCATGTGTTAGCCTTTCACCATTAGGAACACTGGTCTTAACAAATCCAATATTTCTTTTAAACATTTTGGGTAGTTTTATCTAAAAGTTACACAGAAGTTAAAATTATATGACTGGTGAATTCACCCTCCTGTGTATCCGATATCAAAGCCTGGACGCTTACACTAATCAGGATGGGAAAGTTGAAAGAGGACAGGCAGTATTTTGGCCTTTGCCCTCCAAGGCCAGCAGGGACTCAGAGAACCATGGACCTCCCTGATAAGTCATCTGTCCTCTCCATCAGAGAAGCCACGAAACCTCCAGAGATTTGCCCCTGCCCAACCAGTTGAGCTATGGAATGAGACATGTCCCTGTAGCCTTGGGCATTTGAATACTTGGTCCCCAGTTGTTGACATCATTTGGGGTGATACAAGGACAGGCTTGAAGTAGAAAGCCCTGCCTGCTTGTAGCTCCACTCTCTTTGCTTCATGCTATGGTAAAGGGTGTGGGCTTTAAGTTTCCTGCTGCGGCCACTATGCATCCCACCTGCCACCATGCTGTCCCCACCATTATGGACTCTAACCCTCTGGAATTGTGAGCCGAATGGGCTCTTATTTCTGTAAGTTGTCCTGGTAATGTTTTATGACAGTAACCGGAAAGTCACTAATCACACTCATACAAGCCTTGTCAGAAGGTCACTGGGGACCTCAGGCTACGTGTGTCGTTACACAAAAGCTATCATTGTGTAGGGTCTACATCATTGCTAAAAGGTATGGGTATGTATTATTTCTCTGATTATAAACCAAAAGGCAGCAAATAGGAAAACAAACCTCAGATGAGAGGCTTCCTCACCTGGAAACCTGTTATAATTTTTTTGTACACTGTGAAGATGTCTTTGCCAAGGAGCCTTCTGATTGATTTAATAAAGAGCTGAATGGCTAGGCAGGAGAGAATAGGTGAGGCTCCCAGAGAGAGAGGGGAAGAGGAGGAGGGATCTAGGTGAGCAGATTTCCCCCGCCAACTTAGAGCAAGTCAGACGTGCTGTGCTGAGGAGAGGTAACTGAGTCATGTGGCAGGATGTAGATTAAAAACTGAGCTAATTAAGTTATAAGCGCTAATTGTAAACAAACCAAGCTAAAGATTGGGTTTCCATATTTAATAGTCGCTGTGTCATTACTAGGGAGCTGGCAGTCCCACAAAACAAAGTCCAAATACATTTGAGAAAGATTGCTTCAGGAACCTTGCAAAGCATCCAAGGGGGCTTAACAGAAATACCTAAGGAAGAAAAGTTGAACTATTTACTGATGATGGTGAACCACCACCTCCTTGGGTAGAAAGAGGCTCCCTCCGTGTCCCCTTCCAGTGGCTACTGTTGGTAATGTCATTATGGTTCTCTTAGAACCAGGTGTGCCATGATTGGCTTAATGGAAAATACAGATTAAGGTAATGATGCCCACTATATTTTGAGAGGAATTGTAAAAAGATTACATACTAAACTGGAACTGTCCATCAAACTCCTCGGCACCCGTTTGTGCCAAGTGTCGCCCTAGCCCCCTGGTACCTCCTTCCTTTATCCAAAGAGTCTAGAATAAACAGTCCAGTCCAGTCCAGGCCCCCTCCTCTGGGAGTTGCTTCAGTCCAGACTCCATCTCTGAGAAAGCCCACCAAATGGTGACCCCCTCCCCAGAGAGGTCCGAGATCATGCCGACAGGCTATTTAAACTGACCCCCAGGGAACAAACACGTGGGTTTCCTGGTCTTGTTTCCCCATCTCCTCTCTGAGGGCCTGGAAGGCCATCCAGGAGCGCTGGCATCCATTAAAACTGGCTTTTTCTAATTCAGTTTCATTTGTTCTGATTTGGATTATTGCATCAGCAGAGAGGTTTGTTGGGACGTAAAAACTTTTCAGCACCCTCCCTCCTTAGGCAAAACAGAAACAAGGCAGCAGACCCTTAGACAGTGAAGCACTGAGCTAATTCTAGACACTACACTGCCTTGGATCAAATGTTTGCCTATAGCATTGCTTAGAACCCACACTGTCCCCCAAGAGGACCTAGGGCTGTTCCCCTATAAGATGCTGTCTGCATTGTGATGTCTGGAAAAGCCCACTGACCTTCCTGTTTGTGGTGGTTTGAATAAAAATGGCTCATACATTCGAAGGCTTTGTCACCAGGGAGTGGAACTCTTTGAAAGCTTTGGAAGGATAAGGAGGAGGTGGCCTTGTTGGAGGAAGTGTGTCACTGGGGGAGTGGGCTTTGAGGTTTCAAAAGCCTATGCCAGGTCCAGTCTCTTGTTCCCTCACCCTCCCCTCCCCTCCCCTGTCCCTCTTCCCCTTGTCTAATCTCTGCTACTTCTCCAGCACCATGCTTGCCTGCCACTATGTTCTTTGGCATGATGATAATAGATTAAGTCTCTGAAACTGTAAGCTAGCCCTTAACTTTCTTTTATAAAAGTTGCCTTGGTCATGATGTCTCTTCACAGCACTCGAACAGTGATTGAGACACTATCTATGAAGTATTGTATAAACAGTATTGATTGCCATGCCTAGAAAGGGTCATCAACCATCCCATCGTGGACACTAATCATCAGTTATGTGTGGTCTCTCCTCTGCTCCCTTTCTCTTGGGTTACAAGGCCTTCTTCTCTCCCAGACCCCACACTCTAACCACCAGCTCATTCTTTCCAGCTTGGAGACCAAATATTAGTGAAAATCTGGAAAGAGAACTAATTGGAATGGGCCAGGGAGGAGCTGTAAATCAGCACGACCAAGGTTCAGACAGAAAGAGGTGAGATACATTACACACACACACGTGCACACAAAGTCACATACACCCACACACACATGTGCACACACAGTCACATATACACACCAAAAAATATGCTGACAATGGGACTCAGAGAAATAGATACTCTTTCATCAAGAAGATATTTTGAAATTAGGATTTAAAAATAACTGCTTTTAGTCTATTTATTAGGAGGAACTTGGTTGATTACATCACTTAAAAAAACAAAAACCCTTATCCCAGTGGTGGTGGTGCACACCTTTAATCCCAGCACTCAGGAGGCAAAGGTAGGTGGATCTCTTTGGGTTCGAGGCCAGCCTGGTCTATAAGAGCTAATTCCAGGACAGGCTCCAAAGCTACAGAGAAACCCTGTACCCTGTCTCAAAAAAACAGAAAAAAAACCTTCCATACTGACTATTCAGTCTGAAGTGTGTCTAATCTCATCCTGTAAACATTATAAAAGCCAGAGATTCCTAGGCATGACAAAATAGTACAAGTGGTAGAAATTAAATTTTTAAGAGATGCTATAGAGGTTGAAATTGTTATGGATTTGCAGCAGGTCCCCAGCAGCTTGCTGCAGGGTCCTGGTGGCATTAGGTCCACAAACCAAGGTGGCTGGGCCCCAGTCATGCAGTGGGGGGCTGGTCCCTGGGGGGGTGGGAGGCACATAGGCAGGCACATCGTACAGAACAGTATTGGATATTTATTAGTTGGGTTATGGAGGTGAAGGAAAAGGGGAGAAGGAGGAGAGGGGGAGAGAGAGAGAGAGAGAGAGAGAGAGAGAGAGAGAGAGAGAGAGAAGAGAAAAAGGGAAAAGAGACAGGAAAGGGGGGAAGTGGAGAAGTGGGGAGAGAGGCGGAAGCTGCCTCTCCCAGCAAGGGGGCAGGAAGAGAGGAAGTGGGGCAGAGACTACAAGGAGGGAGGGAGTAGGTGTGGCTTGTCTCTTAAAGAGCCAGAATATTACAGAAATGGCACAGGGAAAGGAAGACAAGGCTGGAACAGATCAAACATGTCTGTGCACTAAAGATGACGGTCAGGGCTGGGAGACTGAGGCAAAGGCACTCGCTGTCCCTTGGAGCAGTCAG
The DNA here is from genome assembly GCF_000317375.1 of Microtus ochrogaster. NCBI lineage: Eukaryota > Metazoa > Chordata > Mammalia > Rodentia > Cricetidae > Microtus > Microtus ochrogaster. The sequence goes on along the minus strand of NW_004949166.1, from coordinate 739,314 downwards.
AGTCCCCTCGCTCAGAACCACTTCTCCTTGCTGCTGCCTGGAAGGGTGTCGGGATGTCACAGCCTCTGTGTGCCTCTGTGGAAACAGGACACCACTCTAGCCTAAGTACTGGAGGGTGGGTGATACTGTGGGAAACCACCACTCCAAATATTCCAGGGCAGGTGGAGGACCCGTGCTTTAATCCAGTTGGCTAGCCCTCTCAAAATCAGCAGGCTAGCCACGGTCAACGCCAGCTGTCTCTCTAAGAAAGGAAGTGACTCTAATGGTGTCACATGACTCTGTCTATCTAGATTCCATTAGGGTGCTAGGCCCTGGTGAGTTTAAGGCTAAGAACCAAATAGCAGCAGCATTTGATTAGTGGTCTACCATAATGAAAATGCAGACCCAGCCAACAAAGAGTTGTGAATTACACTAGGAACACTACAGCCCATCAGCAGATGCCTCCAGACAAATGGTATGATGGTTTGAATGGGAATGGCCGCATAGGCTCCTGTTTGATTGTTTGGTTCCCAGTTGGAAGAACCATTTCAAGAGGATTTGGAGGTGTGGCTTTGTTGGAGAAGATGTATCAGGGTGGGCTCTGAGGTTTCAAAAGACTCCTATTATTTCCAGTGTATGCCTCTTTCTCTCTGCCTTGTGGTTTTGGATGAAGATGTGAGCTCTCAGCTGATCCTTTGCTCCTCCATCACAGACTCTAACCCTCTGAAAGTGTAAGCCAGTTAAATACTTTCTTTTATAAATTACATTTTCCACGTGTGTTACCACAGCAATAGAAAAGTGATACAAACAGCCTGGGAAAACAGACTAACTACACACGGTGTCAGCAGGCCAGGCGTCTGTGTGGTGAGCGGCAGGCAGTATTGTGCTTCCAGGCCATTCCTCGAGGCAGAACGAGGGCTCCTCAGGGCTGTTTCATCCACTGAGTTAACTGAAAATCATGCAGGAATAAGGAACCCTTTTCTAATCTTAAGGAATGATGGTTAAACAACAGAAAGGGGTCTTGACTTCCCTGGCTCTGAAGATAGGAACCAGGCTTACATCACGGTGTTGTGCAATCCCACACAGATAATAATTAATCCAACAACTAATTAAAATTGCAATTAATTAGTACATTCCTGCATCTTATATATGTTCCACACGTCAAACAGGGAAGTCAGAGGGTGTTAAAGGGATTTAAAGGATGAAAATGTACTGTGAAGGGGAAATTACCTGGATAGGAATGAAACATATCGTCTTTTCTATCAGAGGCCTAAAAGGGTCAAAAGAAATTTTAAAGAAATTTTGTTCTACAAACACCATATGCAAAAATCCCTTCCCAGTCAGCATTCTTCTCAGATCAAAATGCTTCTCTTACAGCTGTGCTGTTACACAAGCGTGTGAGGGCAAGTTCTGAGCACTCAGGGACACATGGGACCCCTTTGCACTAACAAAAATGCTTGCCTGCTTCATTTGACATGGCTACATGTCCTTCAGCAGAAAACATTTTCCCTTGAAAGACTTGGATTATGTGGTAACTTTCTTGAGACTCCAGACCCATTTCTAATACTCTGCTTCCTGGGAGAGATTCTGCATCGGTCATAACCATCTGGGATGAGACACTCCCAGGGCAGAGTTTAGGGACACCCATGCACTTCAATCCCTCCACAATTTAGTCATCTCCATGGTTGTCTCTTCGACTGGTGGCTCCATTGCTGGCCCCTGTCTGTGTTCCCAATGCCTTTCCCTAATCAGAGCCTCATGATTAATCCTCAGCCTACCTTTAAAGCAAGGAGGGAGGGACAGGCCAGCTTCCTGCGCCTGTGAGCCCCAGGTACTGCCACCTGTCACACCTAGGGGAAGACTCCGGTCACAAGTAATTTTATTCCGACTCTCTTCAGGAAAATTCTGCCTTTTCATTCCCTTCAGATACAGTTCCTAGACGAGACTTCTGTCTTCCTCATGGCTGTGCCCTGGACAACACACACTGTGTGGCCTGCAGCGAGTAGGCCGGCATTCTCCGGGGCTGAGGGTGGGCACACGCTTCCCTTGCTAGGAGAAAGGGAGGTTGTGCTGCAGGGAGGGCCAAAGGACACTCCGCGCCGTGGGGCAGACGAGCACCTACTCCCATCACTGCCTGACAGAACTTGAAATACAGCTGCTTTGGAGTTCCCTCCTAAGAATGCATGTCAATATGTTTATAAAAATGCAAATACAAAATGAGACAACTGCTGGTCTGAGGGTCTCTCAGATGGGAAGTTTCTTGTACCTAATAGAATTCGTTTGCTTCACTGGGACCAATATTTTCCTACCATAAGAACAAGAAGAAAGTAGGGCAAGATGGAAAAAGAAAATCATGGGACACAGGACTGGGAGAGAGACTCTGGCCCCGGATCTGAAGCCTCCCCAGATGAGAAGCAGGAGTCCCAGCTGGTAACATAGTAACATGTGCTGCGAGACACTGGCCCCGGCTCTGAACCCTCTCCAGAGGAGAAGCAGGAGTCCCAGCTAGTAACATAGTAACATGTGCTGCGAAGGCCCCCAACCCCCAACGAGACCTTTCCTCTCGCACATAGATGTTTTCTGCGAAAGCAACAGAGTAGGGCTTGGGACCTTGGGAAGGGTCCCTCTCCCCAGCCATCTACTGAGAACCTTGGAGTGCTACTTTTGTTTACAGAGACAATATCCTGCTTTCTGTATCCCTATGGTCTAGACCGTAACCTTATCAACTGTAATCCCGTCAGGGGCCCTCAAGAACCACCCTGTGCTCCCATTTAGATCCTTAGCCACCCTTTTTTTTTGTTTGTTTGTTTTTGTTTTTGTTTTTGTTTTTCGAGACAGGGTTTCTCTGTGGCTTTGGAGCCTGTCCTTGGACCTAGCTCTGTAGACCAGGCTGGTCTCAAACTCACAGAGATCCGCCTGCCTCTGCCTCCTGAGTGCTGGGATTAAAGGCGTGCGCCACCATCGCCCGGCCTTAGCCACCCTTTTGACAACAGCTTCAAACCCCACCAAGGTCCTACATACAGCTATTGCACAACAAACGTCGTTGATTCTCCCAGATGCCCGCACCTCCGCTCTTAGGTGTGTTGTATTTGCTTCTGAGCACCCTACTTCTCTTTAACGCTCACCTTTGAGTCCATAGTAAAAGTCTTCACTAAACCTGGACTCTGCTTCATAATGGTGAGTCCTGAAATTTTTTTTCTGAATCAAAGCCACAAACCCCAATTTGGCTTGAACCAAGGTCCCCAAAGATTCAGGCCCCATCAGTGGCCCTGGGAAGCTGTGCCTTTTCCTGTATTCCCCACAGTGCTGACAGGACTTGACCGAATGACAGACATGCTTTCCACTGTCAGTTTGCCCTAAGCCCCACTTTCTGTAATGGTTTTCCCCAGTGCTTGAAGGATTTGATCTAACTAAATGCCTAAAGAGAGCTACAAAATTAGGGACCAGGGGAAGGCACAGGCAGCTGGCCAGCGTAGTCCGCAGCAGAGGCAAGCTTGGGGCTGCGGTTGAACATCTCAGAAGGAGAAAGATACAGAGCATGGAGGTTCTTTAACAGCCAGGTAGGTGGAGATCACCACCCGCGTCCAGCCATGGCCATTTATCTCTGCGCTCCTTCCACAAGAGGAGAATACGGGGGCCGTGACTGAAATCTTCTGAGATATCCCAGGAGACATGGTTACTCCCCTGTTCCATTTCTTCTTCAGCTATGAGGGTGTGCCAGGCATCTTCCTATGTGGCATCTGGTGGGAGGCAAGGTAGGAGTCAGGGTTCTGCTCCTCAGACCCAGACTGCAAAAACAGATATGGAAGGGCAGGCAGACAGGGGGGCTCTAAGACCTGGTTCGCCTGAAACCAGGACATGGCCCAGCCCCTATTTTTCTCCCGCGCTTAGAAGTCACCTGTAAGCAGCCCTGGTGCCGAACCTGCTAACCCATGGTTTTTCTGCCCAGAGCCACATTTAAACGGAAAGCCATAGGAGGCCACTTCACTAGTACAGTTGCCAAACATGCTGGCTGCAGGGAAGACAGGTGCCATGGGCCACAGCGCAGACACACTTCATATAGCAATAGAGTGGTCTCTCAGTCATCTCTGCTGTTCCATTGGATGGCCCTGAGGATGCCATCTTGACAGCGTCTTTGACACATGTTAAGATGGTCAGTTCCAAACTCTATATTCTGCTAACAGATAGAGGGATCTTGGTCCTAGACGCTACTCCAGCATAGGACTCTCCTTGGGATGTTCATCACTGTGCACCGCTGGTCCCCATGAGTTTCTGATGCTCATGGCTGGGATCTCCCTCAGGTCTGTGGAAGTGTGCTGAGTCACACCTGTGCATATACCTGCCCAGGGCTTCAACACAGGGCCAAGAGACAGGAGGGTGGGGTCCCAGGGCCCACAGCCTGCCCTCTGTATAATATCCTACTTCACCGATGTGTTGAGTGTTCACAGGGCTCTCCCATCCCATGTACATTCCCTGCCGGGCTTCCTCTGCCCTAGCTGCAGCCTTCATTATTTCAACACCCCTGGTGCCCCACAGAGTACATGTACCCAGGGAATATCCACAAATGAGAGATCCCCACCCAGGAGCCAACTCTTCCGCAGGGGAAGCCCCAGGACAGAGAATCCTGCCTTCCTCATCCTCAGGCTCTAGAGGCCTGAGCTATCCAGTATGGCCACCGTATGAATGTGCTTTAGTAATGAATGTATTTGAGCAATTAAAGAGAATCTAATCCTTTCGTCACACGTGCCCCATCATAAATGCCCCGTAGAGCTGCATGCCACTGACGATCAAGAACGCATTCTTTGCTTGGGACACCTGGGGGCATCTCTGACTCAACTTCTGCCATGGCCTGCTTTCCAAGCTCACTTAATGCCAATGTCACAGTGGAGCATCAGGGCGGTGTGGCTGGAGGCGGAGCTTAGAGGCTGATGTTGGCTCCCCTCCCTTGTCTTCAAGTTTGCGGCGGCAGTACATTGTTAAAGACCTCTGACTGGAAAGACTCAGGGAGGGTGTTGTGCGAGCCGCGGCGACCTTAACAGGTACTGGCAGAGGAGCGCCGGTCACTACTAACTTGCTGCTTCTGTGTGCGAGCCTAAGCCTCGTGACTCCAAGATGAGAAGGACGACTCTCAGGCAGGGACCTGTTCTCCAGGTAGGGCCCAGGGGCAACAGAGTCACCAGCAATCAGGTACCACCCATTGCTTCCAAGACTGAACATTAGATTGGGAAGTAAAAGAAAATGTGTGCTGGGTCTGCCTGTCACCTGCATCTGCCAACAGCCTCTGGTGTGGAGTGTGCTGGCGCCGGCTCTACGGTCATCTTCCCTAGCTCTGGTGTTTAAAACTGCTTTTTCCAGGGAGGCCATATCTTCCTGCCTTTGCCCCAGCAAACATCAAATCCTTCAGCTGCGCTGGTGGTACCTCCCGGGAACTCAGCACAAACTATGCTCCACTGGGTCTAGGGTGTTGACCCAGGAGAGAAATCTGCAGTGATAAGAGTGGCTCTGTAGGCACAAACTTGAGCTGACAGCCTCCCCCGTCACGTGTGCCCAGTGGAGACAGGAAGTTGACCCTCACGTGTGCCCAGTGGAGACAGGAAGTTGACCCCCTCAGAACTTTCAGCTCTTCTAGGTTATAGCACAGACCAGGCCTGAGAGGTGGGAGGTTCAAGACATTGGTGAATTGTTGTGTTGCTTGAACTTGCTGAAAAGTTGGCTTTAGAAGTCAAGGTGGCCCCCTCATTTCAGATCTAAGCAAGTTTGCCTTAACTTGTCCTTTAGACTCCTTTGTCTGCGGATGTACTGGCCTCCCTAACTCTGTGAGGGATAGCAGAGAACAGCAAAAGAAACATGGTGTGTCCTTAAGAACAGCTAAGAGGTGAACCACTTCCGAAATAAGTTACCACTGTTTATCTCATGGAAGCTGGGGAGTGGTGGTGCACACCTTTAATCCCAGCAATCAGGAAGCAGAGGCAGGCGAATCTGTGAGGTCTACAGAGTAGGTTCCAGGACATCCAGGGCTACACAGAGAAACCTTGTCTTGATAAAACAAAACAAACAATGCCTGCAATGGGAAAGGGAGGAAAGTTGGAAGTTCGGCCATGGAGAGAAAGCTCAATCAGTAACTCCAGTTTACTGGCCTCAGCTTCACAAGTTGATCGCCCGTGGATGATTTGAGCACCCTATTTAATGATCCCCCATTTATCTATCAGTCCCTGGTGTGTATCTTTTCCTTTGCTCACTGTGCACTTGAGCTCCTTCTCTGGATCCTACAGAATTGACAAGGACAACAAGGTCTCCCCCGAGACTGCTGTGTATGCCCAGACTCCTAGGGCAATGAGGAAGAAGCATAACCTAAGCTCACGGGGCCTCCACCACTCTCCCAACCCTAGCTCAACTTGCTCGCTTATATGAAGCCTGAGTCTGGCTTGCCCCTCTGTAGCCAGGCAAGATCCCAGAAAGGTGTGGGAAGGGCCAGTCACTGGCCTCTGGGAAGCAGGACAGAGTTTCCCTGTCCTGAGACGCACTGCCCCAAGTGCAGTGGCTACCAAGCTCCCTAGTTCCGCTACCCTCATGCCTGTCAGATACACTCTCCTTCCAGTCCGTGGGCACCAGTGCAGACTCCAGCACCAACTGTCATAGCTTCAGCTTCTTGCATTACCTGCCGAGTAAGGGGGTTTGAACAAGTCATGACACCTCTAGTCCTGGCTTTGTTATCTTTAATTCCTCCGAAAGCAGAGTTTATATGAGGATTAAACTCACCCCAGATAATCACCACAACTGAAACCCTTCAGTGTCCCTGCTCTGTGCCACTCAGAAGGTGACAGTGAACGGTGAACAAAGAGCATGAGATTGCGTCCACTTTGTCCCTTCCCCTCTTGGCCTCCTGGACCAGCTCCACCCCACTCCCTCTGCTCTTCCATCAGTTTCCTCCCGGTCTCATCCACACAGCTGAGGTGCAGAGGACATCGCTGCATTAAAATGTCTCCCTCCAGAGCCTCCTCTCAGTGTTAACCTCTTTCTTACTATTGAACAAAGGAGCAAGATCCTGAGGAACTAGGTTGTGGGTTGCATCAGCTGGCCTTGGTCCTGCTGCCCTGGGCACACCCACCCCACCCCAGTTCTGCACTGAGACTCTGAGCACACATCACTGTTATTCTCTTTGTGGAATCCCCAGAGAACAGTGAGGACGGCAAAGGATGTGAGGAGAGGAAGGAAGGGCGTTAGGAGGAGGGGCGGTGAAGGCAGCGCAGCGAGCACACCCCGTGGGCTGAGCAGTGCCGCGGCAACCCTGACCACCTTCTCTCGGGCTACTTGGGGAAGGATGGTCCGCTTGCTCCAATGTGCCCATCCCGTGGGGGCTGAGCAGATTCCGTGATCAGTGAGCGCCACCGCAACATCCCAGACAGTTGGGATGTGAGTGAGTTCAGGTACTCAGCTGCAGTGGAGTCTGGATGGCTCTGGGGAAGACCTGATGGTACCGGAGGTACTGGAGTTCTCTGGGCTTTTCATATTTGTATAATAAACAAACACAAGAGATCAAAGCAAAGTCATGGCAGCTTTGGCTCGGTTTATGTTAATGGCAGGACCCTGAAGAATTACGTGTGTTCCTTTCATTTTTTGTGCTTATACAACAGTTCATCCAGGCCTAGTCAGTTAAATCCAAGCTTATACTTGGATTTATTCTATTTTAAATGGCATTTTTCTGCATTATTATACTGATATACTGAAAATACGTGTATAGATATATTTTTTTAACTACCACAGCGTAATTGTTTCTATTGAAAGACACGGACGAGGTTTGACGGCAATGGATAACTGTTTTCAGGAAGAGGAAAGAACTTCTGGAAGCTATCCGTGTTCACAGTGCAAGACCTGGCTCCATCATGGTCAGCGGAGCCCGTTTCTCAGGTGCCTGATGAAGCTAAGGGCTTTCCATCCTGAGGCTGTAAAAACCTCTTCCAGCTGGGCCAGATGGAGGCTGGGAGGTGTGCTTGTAAGCTGGTTGTCAGGTCACTACTTGGAGGGGTTCGTGCTTTCCCTTCTGAAAACAGGGCTTCCAGGTGGCAAAGCCCTAAACAAAGACTGCAAAAGAAATTTAACTGGGCCCATTGTTTTGTGGATCCCTACACAGTTACCCAGAAACGCCCTAGGAACTAGCTAAATACCTGGCACAGCCCAAGTATTGGACAACAAGGTAGTGTTGTCAACCTAGTTAGATGATGTCACCAGGCACAACAGCACCCCACTTCTACATCATTCCCCAAGACTAAAGGACGACACTGTGTCCCCCCTAATGGCTGAAGCCTTTAGATCAGACCCTTTGCCTGCCCCAGGCTTTTCCCTAAACCTAACCATTTATAGTAACCACAATGTCCGTGTCTGATAAAAGAAGTCTGGCCTTGCTGCCCAAGGCCACCTCCCAGGGCTGCTGAGGCCTGGAGTCCTACCCAGCTTTCCCACAAGGTACCCCTGCACCCTCATCTCTGTGTCTCCCGGTGATCAGATCCTGTGTCTGTGCTACAGATGCTAGAGCAACATGTGGAGGAGCAGTGACCTGAGGTCCTCAAAATGAGGCATTCACATCAAGCCTGAGGTCAGAGGACAGGGGCCATCTGTACGTCTCACCCTCTAACCAGATTAAATTTGTGACCGTTTGCTTTTTAGTTGTATAGCTTTAGAACTAGCTTCAGAAAAACACTGCATATTTAAAACTTAAATTTTCATTGTTGTTAAAAATAAATCACATATATCAAAACACAAGCAGCCCACACAAGGTAGACCTTAGTGGATTTTGTGAGCACAGTCACCAAGCTTTAGCATCTCAGCTCCGCAGCAGAAAGCCCTGGGGAACATTGAAATCAGCCTCTGGTCCCACCCTCCCCCCAGCGAACTGCCACACCCACCATGCTAACAGTGCTCAGAATGCGCATGCGCTAACTCATTTCACTCTTGCTACTTCTCCACCCGCCAGGAGACTGCTATTGTGACTGAACTAGATCAGGACTCTGCCCTGACTGTCGGCATCCGGTGTATAAACTTACAGGGGCCAGTATTCCATATGTAGTCATACTGTGAAATAATCAGCATCAATTAAAACAACAGAAAGGTGCATTTTTCAATGAAGCACTCTTTGTGCCAGGGAACTACATCTGAATTCTACCCAATATTTCAGGCACAAATGAAGCCCTGTCCAGCAAGGCAGGGACCAGAGGGGAGGAAACATTGCCACCCTGTTCTCCTTGCTTCAGTAGTAAACACCACAAGAGAGGTGAATTAGAGACTGGATTGGGCCTGATCAGATTTGCCAAATCTGAAGCCAGCCATTGACGCTCTGGCAGAGTGTTCAGAAAGGGAAGAAACTTGAGAGGTGAGGGTAGGAAGTTCACGGGGCTGATGAGAACGTGATCCCTCTGTTGGGCACTGCTGGGGGTAAGGAGGAGGAACAGTGGGCATTTGGTTGTAGCAGGGCCTAGGAAATCAGTGAAGAGGGCAATCTGGTCCAGCGGCTATCAAATGACTCTTTAGAGGAGTGATGTCTTCGGCCTTGGCCTGCAGCACCTGGGCTGGCCGACAGGCTGTGGGGTGGGTTCTGCTGAAGAGGGAGGCGGTTGGGAAGGAGCACACTTGGAGCGGATGCAGATGCCTTCTGTTCTCAGCCAGGTCTGCCTCTGCCTGCTGTCAGATCAGCAGGGACCACACGTGGGGACGTGCAAGCGTCCTATACTAGCTTCTGTGGCATGAGGCAATCGGACCACTTTGTCCCTAATAATTAGCAGTAACAGTTCATCCAGGCCTGGCCAGTGAAATCCGAGCTTATTCCCCATGAAAGCATTCTGTAAGTGGATTGGAAAAGGCCTGAGATCTGAGCCTCTTTGGAGCCAGAGGAATCGTGAGCTGTCATCTGAGCTCTAGGGGGAAGCTGAAGGGTAAAGACGCTGGGGAAGAGAGACCTGAAGTGGGCTGCCCTGGTTTCCGCAGAGGGAAAATGGCAGAGCTTATCTGATAGCTTATTTGTTGACCCCGACTGGGCCAGCAGTTGCCCTTCTCTTGGCTCAGGCCTCATACAGGAAGGACATCAACAATCTCCCATAGCCAAACACTTAACAGAACTTGGGAAATAGAGTGGAGGCCTTTGCCTCTCTGGTCAGAGGTCAGGTGAACCAATGTTTCACATCTTGGGCCTATCACCCTCTGTCCAGCTGGAACAGTGGGCTCGACCACTGCTCAACTCATGCGCAGCCCTCCCTGCAAGGTCGGTGTGGTGATCACAGATCCTCCGGATAAACTACAAGGCACCAGACCCATGGGAAACTTGGATGGTGTCATATCTTCCAAGTAACATCTTCCACCCCCATTTTCTTGCAAGATACAGCCACCTCACAATCTGGCTCAGGCACACCACAAACGCACCAGACATTCTTCCTCAGGCTCTGTCTGCGGTTTGAGGCTGCACCTCACAACACAGCCCTAGTAAGTAGGCCCTAAGAGCATACCAGTATCACAGAGTAAAAACGAAAGACAGTTCCCTAGGTCACACTGCTCATGTGGGACCTGAGTACACACTAGGCAGCAATCATGCCCAGGCTTTGGCCATTGTATCGCCTCCTCTCAGTAAGAGTTGTGCTCTTCTGTCAGCCCCCGCCCCCCATGTGTGTTAAATTCATGGCACACAGAGACTTCTCTTCCTATGTCTAGTATGGACTCATTTGGCCCCGGCATGTCAAGAACAAAAGAATCAGGAACCTGGAAAAGATAATACTTTCTTATGGCCTTCTGCCACCTGTGTGTCAAAAATTACCCATTGTGAGTTTGTTTTCTAAGACTGCAGATTAAGAAGCAAAGACACTAAAACATTCAAACATAAGACACACCAGGAACTGAGTCCCCCAGTCTAGGAAAGCTGCCACCTGTGCCAGCCAGGCCTGCAGCTTCCTAACCGCCTTGGGAAAAGACCAGGAAGATTGGGTACTACCCCGCCACTCTCTGCAAGTCTTGCCGCGACTGTGACAATGACTGATATTTGCATATCAACGCTGAGACTGTCAGAACAGGCTGTGATAGGACAGAGCCAGGAGTGGACGCCTTGCTGGCAGCTCTCAGCCTGGCCTCGGTCTACCTGCTCAGCCACCAGGTCAGACTTTAGTCAACAAAGACCCTGGGAAACCAACGACTTTTCCTGAGACATCTGAAGCCAACCAGCCACCTTCCTGCTTCTTTGGGCTTAAGTCTCATCTCCAGACTTGGTCAGTTAGGGAGAGGCTAATTATCTATGCAACTGCCGTGTTGGCAGTTGGTTTGGAATGCTCTGAGTTCTGAGCCAGTTGGCAGTCCAGCAGTCCACAGGCCCTCATGGTGGCTCTGGAGGGCAGCGGGCGTGATCTGAGGAAGGACTTTGTCTGTCGGTTCAGAGGGTGAAATAGACAGGAGCTGACTCAGGGCTCAGACCATTCTCTGAGGGCCAGGGCCCTCAAGGAAACCAGTTGTTTTTCCCTGTCACCATCTTGAAGCAAGAGGACTTGGAAAGATGATGTTAAGTCCTAGGTTTGCTGTATAGGTCATGATCCAGAGATCTCAGAGGGTCAGGAATCTCTTCCTTCATGGAACTAACACATTTTCTGCCCCGCAGACATTACCGTCCTGTGGCGTGCTTTGGGGAAATCCTCTCGGTCTAAATTTCAGTGTGCTCAATCATAAGGTAGTAGTCATGGTCCCTCATTGCCACATCCTGCATCACGTGTGTGTGTGTGCATGCGCGCATGTGTGTATGCATGTGATGAATTTGAACAGGGAGGTCCTGGGTGGGAACACCCAGTAGGAGCTGGAGTGAAGAGAGGAAGGGATAGAAATGATGTAAATGCATTGTACTCACATATGAAAGTCTCAAAAATTAAAATGAATAAAGGTATTTCTATATATTCAATCTTTGTATTTTAAATGCACACTGTGGTGGTGTGAATGAGAATTGGCCCCATAGGCTCAGATATTGAAAGCTTAGCCCCCAGTTGGTGAACTGTTTTGGGAAGAATCAGGAGGTGTGGCCTTGTTGGAGAAGGTGTGTCACTGGGGGTGGACTTTGAGGTTTCCAAAGTCCACTCTAGGCCAATCTCTCTGCCCCTATCTCATGCTTGTGGACCAGATGTAAGATCTCAGCAGCCGTTTCAGCACCACATCTGCGTGCCTGTTGCCATTTTCCCCACTGTGATGATTGTGGACTCACCCTTTGAAACTGTGAGCAAGCCCCCAATTAAAATCTTTCTTCTACAAATTGCCTTGGTCATGGTGTCCTTCGCAGCAATAGACAGTGACTGAAACACACATCAAAATGCAAGGTCTGCTGTCATAAGCTCTGCTGTGACCCAGTGGCTCCCCAGCTAGAGATAGAGATTGCAATACCTACTTCTACCAGGAAGATGAGCTGCCGTCTCCATAGAGATAGAGATTGCAATACCTACTTCTACCAGGAAGAT
>NW_004949166.1:707780-726768 GCF_000317375.1 Microtus ochrogaster | reverse complement strand
AATACCTACTTCTACCAGGAAGATGAGCTGCCGTCTCCATAGAGATAGAGATTGCAATACCTACTTCTACCAGGAAGATGAGCTGCCGTCTCCATGAAGGCAGAACATGGAAAAGATAACAATGGATTCAAAGTTTGCATGTTGGGGCTGATCCCCCAAACAAAATAAGTTGTCTTTCCACTCAAAAGCATTCAAAATGAGCAGCTGGGATAGGAGTCAAGTCTCAATATCCCACTCACCAACTCACAACGCCTCTAGGAATTCTGTTGCTGACTCAAGTAAATAAGTAGTTGGTTTGATGAACTGTGGAGATCACAAAAATGTCACACTATGTGATGCTGTTGGATAAGAGCTCTTGTATCCTGTAAAGATTTGTCACCCATATTGGTTTAATAAAATGCTGATTGGCCAGTAGCCAGGTAGGAAGTATAGGTGGGGTGACCAGACTAGGAGAATTCTGGGAAAAGCTCAGTCTGCAGTCACCACCCAGAAGAAGCAAGATGAAAATGCTGCACTGAAAGGTACCAAGCCATGTGACTAAACATAGATAAAAATTATGGGTTAACTTAAGTTATAAGAGCTAGTTAATAATAAGCCTGAGCTAATAGGCCAAACAGTTTATATTTGATTTGTGTTTCTTTGGGACTAAACAACTGTAGGACCAGGTGGGACAGATGTTAGGTATTTTGCCTTAGACAAGCCTCTCCATTGAGGCAAATAATTTCAATCAGATGGAATTAAACCAAATTAAAAGACGCCCATGTTTAATGCAATGCTCCCAGTGGCCCCAGAATAGCATGGAAGAGGAAAAAGAAAGAAGGGGAAAACGTGTTCATTCTCTGAGGGGCAGTTTAAATAGCCTGTGGGAGTGGTCTTGACCTTCCCTGGGGGAGGGGTTACCATTTGGTGGGCTTTCTTAGAGGTGGAGTTTGGACTAAGGCAATTTCCCAGAGAAAGGGGCTTACTACAGGAGCTGGTGTGAAGCTCCCAGCCAAACAATCGGACCTTTTGTATAAAGGGGTGTTAGGGAGCTGGGGTGATACTTTTGACCAAACATTCCAGGCTTTTTGGATAAGGGGGTGCCAGTGAGCTGGGGTAAAGCCCCTCAACCAAATATTTTAGACTCCTTGGATAAAGGGCACCGGCTCAAGTCTGGCTGCTTCCTACACATGGGGCAATGTGGGGGGGGGGAGGTGCTGGGATTCGGTGGGCTCACTCAGCAAGAGGTGTGGCATCCAGTTTACTCTCATCCTGGAGACCTCAGGCAGCTGTTTCTTGAGGGAAATGAGAAGGCAGGTGGCTAGGACAACAATATACTGTTATTATTGGCCCTATGAATGGGCTAGTCATGGGAAGAGTCATTAACTGTCGGAAAGAATGGGACAGAGAAGTGCCCTGGTTGTACAGGTGAGGCACGGGTGAATAAAACCAGATTTTCTTTGTCGGGTCGATGCCCATTTGAGTCTTTCTTTGTTTTTGTTTCCTCCTGCAGCGTCTGCTAATCTGGTCCTCAGTGGGACCACCTGTGTGCTTCCCTGGCCTCTGCTAATCTGGTCCTCAGTGGGACCACCTGTGTGCTTCCCTGGCCTCTGCTAATCTGGTCCTCAATGGGACCACCTCTATGTACTTCCCTGGCCTCTGCTAATCTGGTCCTCAATGGGACCACCTCTATGTACTTCCCTGGCCTCTGCTAATCTGGTCCTCAATGGGACCACCTCTATGTACTTCCCTGGCCTCTGCTAATCTGGTCCTCAATGGGACCACCTCTATGTACTTCCCTGGCCTCTGCTAATCTGGTCCTCAGTGGGACCACCTCTATGTACTTCCCTGGCCTCTGCCACTGCCTACACCTGGATTTTTAAGTTGGTCAGTTGACACAAGTTCCTAAAAGTGTTTTATTTGTCTGTTAGAATAATGTGGTCACGGGATATCTGTGTGAGGATACCGGCGTGTTTCCACCACTCTAATGTGTTTGCTTTATTTCTCTGTGTATGTGTGCGTGTTTTAAGATCTGTAAAACTTATAACTCTAGATTACAACAGCTCTGGAAAAAATACATGTAGGTAACCTTCATTTTGACCCCACCACCATCTTGGGTAAGAGTACCCATGTATGCTAGTATTCTTTGACTTATTAAAATAGTCCTTTTAATCTTCTTACATTCACTAGCATTGGTAAGCTGCAACTAATTAGATAAAATACATATCTAAATTTAGCTTATATGTCTAGTTTAAATACAACATGTACCCAATTCTCAAGTGCCTTTGCAGATCTAAGAGCATGACATTTAACAAAATAGCTTCCAACACAGGGACACCAGCTGCCACAGCATCCTATAGCTCCTCCAAGAAGATACGTGATTGCAGAAGACATGGTTCCACTTGAGGCTTGCCTATGGGTTTGGCAAAGACACCTGCCCAGCAAAAAAATGGCCTTTCACCTCTTCAGCTTTCTGGATGCCATCCAGGGACTCGATCTTCTCATCCTGCCAAGCCAGGTAGACTAAATCTTCCCCCACAGGAAAATCGTTGGGCCTCTTGTACTCAGCAAGCACTGCTTCTAGGCTGGTGTTCTCCAAGGACTAAGGAGAGACTTGGGATTGCTGAGTAGCTAAAAAGATGTCTCATTTCTGCTCATTTATCTCCCTTAGATCTGTCTAATGGCGTTTGATGACTTAAGGTACTGGTAACTTATTTATTTGTTAAGTTTCTGCTAAAATACAGACAGGTGTGCCTCTTTAACAGGCTTCATAGTCCAGGACTAACAGGTTTTAGGTGTAACTTCAGAGGTTCAGAGTTTCCAATTCCCTTTAATTGTCTTCTAAAATGTTCCTGTTCCAGTTGTCTTACAGATACCTGCAGGTTCCTGGAAAAAAAGTTCTGCTGCTGTATCAAAAATCAGGACTGGTAAAAACTAAGTTTCCAGAGCGTATTTTAACCCCAACCCATTTTTAAGCATATTTTAAGGTCACTCCTGCTGTCTGGGCCAAGACCAACTTACAAAGCACTCTCCATACAATGCAAACACCTGCACCAGTTCCTGGGACTTCACCATTGGTACCAACTCTCCTAGATCAAGGGCATCTACCAACTAAAATCTGGTTTTATCTGCTATTGTGTCCCACTTATAACCCGTGCCTCACCTGTACAACCAGGGCACTTCTCTGTCCCATTCTTTCCGACAGTTAATGACTCTTCCCATGACTAGCCCATTCATAGGGCCAATAATAACAGTATATTGTTGTCCTAGCCACCTGCCTTCTCATTTCCCTCAAGAAACAGCTGCCTGAGGTCTCCAGGATGAGAGTAAACTGGATGCTGCACCAGCCACACCTCTTGCTGAGTGTGAGCCCACCGAATCCCAGCTCCTCCCCCCCCCACGTTGCCCCATGCCCGCAGGAAGCAGCCAGACTTGAGCCGGTGCCCCTTTATCCAAGGAGTCTAAAATGTTTGGTTGAGGGGCTTCACCCCAGCTCACTGGCACCCCTTTATACAAAAAGTCTAGATTGTTTGCCTGGGGGCTTCACCCCATCTTCTGGCATAAGATCCCTCCCCAGGGAGGGTCAAGACCACTCCCCACAGGCTATTTAAACTGTCCCCCAGAGAATGAACACGTGGTCTCCGGGTTTCACATGGTCTCCCCTTTCCTCTCTTCCCCTTTCCATGCTTTCCCAGAGCCACCCAGGAGCATTGGATTAAACATGGGTGTCTTTTCATTTGGTGTAATTCAGTCTGATTGGAATTATTTGCATTGGCGGAGAGGCTCGTCTAAAACAAAATACCTAACAACAGAAACTTCAGTCTACAATGTGAGATAAACTCGTATTTCATAAACTCACATTTGCGAAATGGTTTAGGCATCAGGTCTCTTGGAACTGGAGTTAGAGATGGTTGTGAGCCAGCACGTGAGTCCTGGAGATCAAAGCCCTGTCCTCTGAAGGGCAGCCAGTATGCTCAACCCCTGAGCCATCGTTCTCCAGCCCCAGGACATAGTAAGTTTTACACACACAGCGTTGCCCTGAAAAAAAAAACTGTACCTGGTACCAGTCCATCTTTCTCCGTACCCACCTGCCAATCATAGAAATGCCTTCATTTTTTTATAGGAAGGCCGCCTCTTTGTGTCTGGCTACTTCAATAAACAGAACATTTCTGAGGTTCATGTTGAGAATGTGCCCCAGCGTGCCATCATGCAGAGTTGGCGTTTCCCGCTCCGCCCTCAGCCAGCTGCATTCGTTCTATCTATGATTTTTGGCTACTTGGCTACAATCAAGATTCATATGGATGCTTTCATGGGAACTTTGTGAAAGTTCCTGACTGCATACCTAGAGATTGGATTCCTGGCAACTGTTTAACTCTCTGCTTTGTCTTCGCTCCAGGATTGTAGGAAGGCTCCGACCTCCACAGGTCCCCTCCCAATGTCACTGATATTTCTTTCCTTGTAGCCATTCTAACAAGTGTGGGTTCTCCCCGTGTCTTTGTACTTCCCTCATGCGAAGTTATTGTAAAAGATGGTACCTTCAGAGTGACAATCACCGCAACTGCTTTGTAGAATATCTGCCTTTTTTTATTGTAAAATATTGTTTTGTGATGTTTTCACCATTGTTAGTGTTTCTCATAGTTTAAGATACTGGCTCTTCTGAGCTACCACTTCCTTCCACTTTGTGGGCTGGAGTTTTTGACACACAAATGCTGTCAGTACTGTCACATTCCCCAGGCCTATCACATTGCCATGATGGACTGTATGCCCTCTGCAAGCCGAAGGACACTCTCCCTTCCTTAACTGTGTGTGCGTGTGCATGTGTGTGCATGTGTATCGTGTTGCGTATGTGCATATGTGTGTGTGTGCATGTGTGAGTGTGTGTGAATAAATATGAAGTCATCTAGACACTGACCACCAATGCAAGACTCTCCCATCCCCCACCCAGCTCTATGCTGCTCAGCTGAGCACCAATGCGAGGCTCTCCCAACCCCAGCTCTGTGCTGCTCAGCTGAGTGTGGTCTTTACAGTGAGTTTTGTTAGTTTTGCTTCTACATAGTGCTTGGGACTTGAGAAATTGCTCTTTTCTGTAGTTGTTTTTTTTTTACTCTTTTGGCTATTGGGGGGCCACCAGCCAGCTCCCCAATAATTACACAGAGACTTATTCTTTCTCATGAGTGCCAGGCATTGGCTGGGTTTGTTTCTATCCAGCTTTTTTTCTTTTCTTCTAAGATTTATTTTTATCATGTATAGTGTTTTACCTGCACTATGCCTGCAGGCCAGAAGAGGACACTGGATCTCATTGCAGAGGGTTGTGAGCCACCATGTGGTTGCTGGGAATTGAACTCAGGACCTCTGGAAGAGCAGCCAATGCTCCTAACCACTGAGCCAACTCTCCAGCCCTATCCAGCTTTCTTAAATTATTCCCTCTACCTTTTGCCTCTGGGCTTTTATCTTTCTCTATTCTGTATACCTTTCTTTACTTCTTACTCCATGGCTGGGTGGCGGGGTGAAGGGTAGTTCGCCCCTGGAGTCCTCCTTTCCTTCTCTCTTCCTCGCTCCTCTGATCCTCTATTACCAGATTTCTCCTTCTATTTATTCTCTCTGACTGGCAGCGCTATCCTTCCTCCTGCCTGGCTATTGGCCGTTCAGCTCTTTATTAGATTAATCAGGTGTTTTAGACAGGCAAAGTAGCACAGCTTCACAGAGCTAAACAAATGTAACATAAAGAATGCAGTGCATCTTTGTATCATTAAGCGAATGTTTCATGGCAGAAACAAATGTAGCACATCTTCAGCTAATACCCACAGCACTTCCCCAGCCTTTACACTGGTGTGATTCTCCACCCTTGTCATTCCTCAAGTTCTTTTGAGTTTCCAGCTGAAATTTTAAACCAACCTTTAAGTATTTGCAATTAGGCAACTCAGATTTTTGTTGTTGTTGTTGTTTGTTTCAAAACAAGGTGAGTCAATATAGACACTTTTTATTTCTTTGAAAAAAGTGGTATGTCTTATTTTGGAGGAAAATGGCTAGCAAAGGGTACCTGGCACACAGGCTTCTCGTCTTGTTCCTCATTACTCTAGGAACATATAATACACTTCAACTTAAAAGCTGGTCTACTAAAATACAGAACTCCCCCCTGTAACAAAAATAAATTTACCTCATAGTTGAAGAAAGAGCAATTTGGCATAGGTCTCTGATGAATTTGAAAAACAAGTCAGGATTTGCTTCGTCTGTGCAGAACCCACCTAGACAGAATGGGCTGCCTGTTTCTGCACTTGTTCGGCTCCATAGCTGGACAGCAGGCAGATGGGAGGATACTCAGGACTCATGACAGCCGCAGGACCACTTACTCCAAATTAATCAAGATTTAATGAAGAATAATAAATGACGTCAGTAGAACGATCCCAACAGTTTCCCAGAATGGGTTGTGAGCTTAGAACAGATACCTCAGCAGGAGCAATACAGCATGTTCTAAGATTATGGATGTGAGAAAACATTTTCATTCATTCAAGATGCCTTGTGCACAAGGACAGTGAGGCCAGCAAAGCATAAAGAATAAATCCAAGCTGCTTAACTTTCCATAATTCTTTTGAGTAGTAAACCCAGGAGGCCTTTGGTCACTTGCAGGGGAGTCTTTTCTTCTTTATTCTCAATGTAGATACTTGCTCCTTGGGTCACCGGTAACTTTGTTTCTTCCACTCTCCCCTCATCACAGGCTGTGTCCTTGGCTGCTGCCCAGTGCATTGCTCTAGCCTCACAATGGTCCTCAGTATCTGAGTCCGCCCCACCTTCTAGGAACATGACAGCAATCTCATGCCTATTTTTTGAGGCTGCATAATGGAGAGGTGTGTAGCCATTTTGATTGACAGCATTCACTTGTGCACCTTTCACCAGAAGGGCTTTGACAGTCTCTTCCTGGGCAGCAGAAGCAGCAATATGGAGGAGACCAGCCTGCGTCATCTTATCATCCCCTGGCACTCCAAGGTGCAGCAAGAATTCAACAATTTCTATATGACCAGCTATGTATGCCCAAGCAATGCTGTTCTGCTGTCCTGATCAGTTCTAGTAGCTAGAGACTTATGGGCCAGCACACTCTCCGTCAGCTCACCCAGCTTCCCGGTGTAGGCCAGGCTGCAGACCCTCAGGTTAGACACACACACACACACACACACACACACACACACACACACACACACACATTTTTCCTTCACAGGATATCTGCACAGCTCAGATTTTTATTGGAATTTGTTCAAACTATAAATAGGACTTTATAGTATTTTTACAGAGATGTTGAAATTACATGGTTTTCCTTTTTTTGTGCATGTTAAACCTCACTGAGGTATGACCGATGTACAGAAACATATACACACTTAATATATGCATATTGGTGAGTTTCTGCATGGCCTCGGTTTGTCAGCTTTCCCCCGTGATTGCTGAAAACCGGGCCTTTCCCAGGGCTGCCAGCTGGAACCGTGTGGGCAGTCGGAGCTAACTAGGCAGCTCCCTTTTGAAATGACTTCTCAAACAGGAAGTCTCTGGGTGCTTCCAGTCGGCTGAATTCCCAGCGTTACAGATGACTCCTTCAAGGGGCGGGTCTCCAGGAGCTTGCCCAGTGCGGTTGGTTAGGAACGCCTAGGCCAGGCGGTGAGGACATGCCACCAGTTCACTTAGTAGTCTGTCGTTCTTGAGCATGTCTGTCAGGGTGTTTCTAATGTGCCCATGCGCTGTGCCAGCCCTGGGGATACAGATGTAAAGGGGCCACGCTGAGCACATGGCGTGGTAGACTCTCAACAAATACTTTCTCTTCTAAGATAAGAAAGAAAAGGTGAATTACATAGTCCATAACTCAAAATCACAGGAAGGAGGGGAAGACAAAGCCATGAACCGGCTGAAGGACCAGGGCCGTCTTAGAGCGCACCCTTCTGGTCATGGTAAGGAGCTCACTTCCAGCAGAATTGGGAGCCTCTGGGGATCTGTAAACCAAGACTCTATTTCAAAGGATAAGGAGGAGGAGGTGGGAGGGAGGGAGGGAGGGAGAGAGGGAGGGAGGAAAGGAGGGAGGGAGGGAGATAGTCCCAGTAGAGGTGGAGGAGGGAGGCAGGACAGGTAGAAGGCAGAGGCAGGAGTTGGGAGAGGCACAAGCAGAGGCAGAGGTAGAGGCAAAGGCAGAGGCAGGGTAGGCAGGATGCAAAGGCAAAGGCAGAGGCAGAGGCAGGGTAGGCAGGAGGCAGAGGTAGGCAGATCTCTGATTTGGAGGCCAGCTGGGGCTACGTAGTGAGAATCTGTCTCAAAATCTGTCTACAACCTCGTATTCAGTGGATATTATCTTTTTCAACTCTTGACTCAGAATTAACAGGGCTCTTGTCCTTCATTTCCTAGAAGAGCAGATGTTTTCACCTTGCATAGTTGGCCCAGTGGATTTCTGGTTTAGTTGCTATTATTCTGCTGGTGTCATAAACACTATGACACACAGTGGGCTGGGCCTTCCATCAAGTAGCAATTAAGAGAATGACTCACAAATATGGTCACGGGCCAGTCTGAGCAAGACAATTCTTCAAGTGACATTTCCTCTTTCCAGGTGAATTGTAGGTTTGTGTCAAATTGAAAACTAAAGCAAAGTAGACCCAAAACTTCCAGAAGAACATTCAAAAGCTTCCAAAGCAGCCTGACTGTACCGCAGAGGCCTCTAAGTGCCTGTAAATGGAATCCATCTTGCTTGAAAGGGTCCTGCAAAAATTGTCCACGGGCTTGCTGGTTAACAGGCGGAAGATTGGGTGTGCTCTGGCGCCACCCAGTGGCCCTTCTTGGATTGCAGGCTCTTAAACAAAGGCTCTTTCTCTCCTGGCGATTAAATTATCTCTTATTGACTGTTCCAGACCACAACTGTGTGGCCCTATAAGAATCATTAAATCTCTTTATGCCTGGATCTCTGGAATCTATGTAAGCTTTCCAACACTATGACAAAATAGTTGAGATCAAGTTGAAGGAGGAAGCCTTGGCTCAAGATGTCGGAGGACTTAGTCCACTCTAAGGTAGGGTGTTGTGGAGCAGAGACGCTCGTCCCACACAGCAGCTGCGAAGCAGGATGGAGCGAGTGAGGGCAAAGACTGGGGACAAGATGTCACCTCTAAGGACACATCCCAGCGACTCTCCTACCGACTTGGCCCACCGCTCTACAAATCCATGAATGGGTTTATCCTCTGATGGTGCGGAGGCTCTGGGAACCAAGTTCACGAGCTGTTCAGAGGCATTCCCGATCTTGGGAATGCCACTGGTGAGCGCCATTTTGCTGCCCAGTTTTAGAAGGACAGACACCATCTGGATGTCCAGTGGAAGGAAGATGCGTTGGAAGCAGAGTAACCCACACCCCTGCCGCCAGCCCCGCCCCGCCGCCAAGCCACAGCTCTGAAGCGGTCTTCTAATTATTTTTTCCTTTACTCTTATGGAGTCTGGCTCACAGAGGTGCACTCAGTCCCGTGCCAGATGCCTTTCAGCTGTTGTTTCACTGGGTAGTTCTCTGAACATTCCCTCACCATACATGGTTACTGTCCCCATACTGAGCTCTGTGGTAACTGAGGGAGACCTGGCTGTTGAACCAAACCTGACCATTGTGCGCCCCCTTCTGGTGGTCATCTAAAACTACGGGGTCTTTCCCCTCGCTAACCCCACTGTAAGGAAGCCCCGGCGGCACCCGAGGACCTCCTTGCAGTTCTGTTGTGGAAGCAGTCTGGTGCTCTAACAACATCTGAGTCTCTAGTCTTAGGCCTGGTGGGCACCGCTAAAACGTCGCTCTCGCTCTGCTTACACTCATCAGAACTTAATTGTGTCTGCTGGACTCTGGGCATCCTAGTTAGAGGAGAAAGGAAAAATAGATGGGAAGGTAGACCTTCAAGAGCTACAGTTCCCAGCACTTCGTGCTCCACAGTGGGGCCCTCTACCCTCCAGCACATCAGATGAAGACGAAGCCTGGATCACTTCTGAGATGGCCCCTCAACCAATGATCTAGACCTGAGGCACAGCGTCCACAGCTCACTGCAGCCGCAGGACTCACTATGTGAAGGGGAAGGGTCATCAGTGGGGCTGTGAGTGGGACTTGGGACAATGTCTGTAAGTGGCCTTGGGGCAGAGAACAGGGGCACTTCTGGGCCTCACCTCTGTCTCCTACATTGCCGGAGCCCGAAGAAGCAATCAATTGGCAGTGTCTTCCCTGCCCACCTGGGACTATGTGGCATCCCTGGACTACAACTCCCAAGACTCCCTGCTCCGCGGCAGCAACTTCTGATTCAGCTGGTGAGTTCACGGTGGGCTCAGATCTTGCTCTGAGAGTCTGGCTCTGCGTTGCACACCCATACACACCGTTTGTTCATTCATCCTTCTCCTCCAGTGTCCCTGCCTGCCCAGCTAAGCAGCCAGCCGGTGTTGTCCACTTCTCTTCTTGCTGTCCACCCATCCTATATCCGCACAGCCACACGCGAGTTGTGCATTCGTCTAGCGAGTTTTCACCCCCCCTCCCACTCATCAGTCAACCTGTCTTTACAGCCATCCACCCATTCACCCGCTCATCTACTCATTTTCTACCCCACCTGTTGTGAGGCATTTTCCCCGCCTCACATAACAGATGCCATCTTGAGGCGAAGATTAGCTTGGTCTCATAGCCTTGGCTACTAATGATGAAAGCATTATAGTGATAGCCTGGTCTATTGTAAAAGCAGCAGAGCTACTGACATTTCCTGGTAGATGAGAGAGGGAAGGGTCATGAGTCCCTCACCTGGGATGCAAGCGATTGTCCCTTCCGGGTCCCCCTTGCAGCTGCAGGTAATCTTGTAAGATGTTAGTCTATGTAGAGAATGAGTGGTTACCTGTAAGGGGAACCCCGTGATGCAGCTACCTTGGGGTCATCATCCAGGAGAGGGTGGGACTTTGTGTGACGATGCTGTTCTCTAAGTGTCCTCCCACCTGTGTTGTGAGGAAGCGTGATAAACTCATCAAGTTGGGCTTTGGTGGAATCATACTTTGGTCTGACTTTTGTTCGCATCTCCCCCAGAAAAAACTAACAAATTGGCCCAACCTGGGCCAAAGATGAGCACGAGAGGAGAAACCATGAGGCCCTTGCTCCAGGCAGTAAGGCATACAAAGAAGGTCAAGCCTCTGAGGGGATCCCCGAGAGTCTTAGGGAATCCCAACATGGCCATTTGTTCCCTAGTGGTGGTGTGCCCTGTTGCTGTGGTGTTGGTTGCCCGGCTGGTAAGACATGCACCTGAGGTGAGCTGTCTGGAGACCGAGTGTCCGTGGGGAGAATGCCAACATCCATTGTCTTCTCTGTGCTATGGACTTGGTATGCTTGCTCGATGAGTGAGTTCTGCCATGTGTCCATGAGGACACTCTGAAGATGGCTGGGAGACCGGTGCGGTTCCTGAGCAGCACAAGTGGGAAGAGGTTGCCCCAGGCCACTGCGGCAGCTGTGTGGCTGCTGCCGTGTGTGATGGCATGCCACAGAGGCCGAGGCCGTTCTCCAACAGGAGCCTGCTCTGTTTGGGAGGAATTACCAAGGAAAGGCAGACACAGCAATCGTCCTCCACATCAGCCTCAGGCTTGGTGAGTAAAGAGGGAGAGCTGGGAGCCGCGGATCATTGTTCTTAGGCTGGAGGGCTGAAAGGGAAGAGAACTTGCTAGAGTCACGCCAAAGAGCCATGTGGATGCCAAGGCCATGTGTCAGGTAATGAGGAGAAAGTGAGACAGAAGTGACAGCGGGCAGCCCCCAGGCCTGGCCTTGGCTCTGTTGGCACTTTTAATTCTCAAGCCAACACTCCCCTGGAGCTGCCATTATTAGTCAGTGTATGGAACACAACGGAGACTGCCAACAGTTCTTTCTACTGCTTGCAAGTTTTAGCATTAGGCTTGTAAAAACAGCTTGCTGGGACAGGCTTGAACGTAGAGCTATGGGGGCTGTCTTTTACTTTCCTGAAATGTTTCTTTTCATACCGTTCTGGCTTTTGTGCTTGCTGAGAAAAAACTGGGGAGAGTCTGATATTCCTGTCTTGATATGTGAGTTGTTTTTCTCATGCTGCTTTTAGTATTTTCTTTTTGTTGTTTACTTGTTTTGAGACAGGTGTTCACTATGTAGCTCTGAGGGTCATGGAATTCATTATGTAGACCAGGCTGGCCCTGAACTCACAGTCATGCGATTGCCTCTACTTCCCAAGTGCTGGGATAAAAGTGTGTGTCTCTGAGCCCAACTCTGCTTTCCATTTTTCATGCCATGACAATGAAGTATCATGAAGAGTTTCTCCTTTGGTTATGTTTGTTAGGGTATCTAAAACAAGATACTCTAAAGGTATCTTGACTTCAAAATTTGGTCTAAGGATATGTTGCTTTGGAAAAGAGGTTTTGCTTTTGTTTCCACAGAGGATGAGAACCTGTGGACTTCTTCCATACTAATGTGGTTTGACAGACCAAGACCCCATGAAAGGTCTCCAAAATTACTTCACCAAACAAACAGCAGGAAGCAATTTGGAGAGAACTATGCCCAAATTCCCAAATATTATTTATAAGTGTTTGTTTTCATTTAAAGGGGGATATGGTATAGAGATAAATACTTTGCTTTGATATGGATCTTGGTTTATTGATAAAAATTTAAGGTCAATTTTGTTATAGGTATATTTCTGCTCTTGATTAAGGTATTGTGTTTGTGCAGCTCATCTAAAAATGTAATATATAGTTAAAAATCAGATTAATAGATAGTCATCTATAATAGTCAAGCTTGTAGTCATGTTAGGGTTTCTAGACGTACAGAGATATATTTTGGATGAATAGATATTCTTCAAATATTTCAAATACTAACAGAATGTGATATTTAAAATGTTTCAAAAACTTAGGGCTTTTCATGACAATGAGACACATCTGCTACTAGCAGCACCAATTATTTCAAGAAGAAGATGGGCATCAAAGAGGCTCCTTATGAAGTTTGCTAGCCATTTGGGCAAGAAACAGCTCTTGCCTCAACTGCTTGATGCCATGCTGATGAACTGAATATGCAGGACCCACAGAAAAAATGACTGCTGAACTTGACTAAAGGTGAGACGGTCTGGTGTGAGACAATTGTCTATATTCCGTCAATTATGTTTTAAATAAACGCTGATTGGCCAGTAGCCAGGCAGGAAGTGTAGGTGGGACAACCAGACAGGAAGTAGAGGCAGGTCAATGAGAACAGGAGAATTCTGGGAAGGAGGAAGCCCATTTCTCCCCAGTCCTGTCCCAACCACAGAAGAAGGAAGATGTAATTGCCCCGCTGAAAAAGGTACAGAGCCATGTGGCTAACATACATAAGAATAATGGGTTAATATAAGTTATGAGTTAATAAGAAGCCTGAGCTAATGAGCCAATCAGTTTATATAGACCATTAATATAGACCTCTGTGTGATTTCTTTGGGGCTAAATGGCTGTAGGACCTGGTGGAAGGACAAAAACCAGGCAGGACAGAAACCCAGACAACAACGATCCTTCAGGGTTCCTGCTTCATCAAAGAGTCTGCAGGACATTCTGCAGGACACAGAAGAGAGTGACTGACAAACTGCCAATATAGGCAGACTCAATTTCCTGCTTCATGGAAAAGTCTGCCAGATAAAGAACTTTGGGTAAATGTCCAGGCAGTGAGATGTCTCTATCAATTCTAGAGTTTTGGAAGTTGCTTACAATGCACTTCCTATTTATTTAGGTAATATTATATCCTCCTGGAATCTTTGATGGAGTTGGAGAATAGTTATAATTATAGTTTTCCTTAGTTATGATAAAAGATAAAGTAGATATAAATATTGTAACTATAATTCTTGCTTGATAACTTTTATTGTATGTAGTCTTGCTATGTTAAAGTTAAAGCCTTCCTTTTTATTTAGACAGAAAAGGGGAGGTGGTGTAGGATTTCCCTCTGTATGCTGTGAATACCGTTGGTTAATAAAGAAGCTGCTTTGGCCCTATTGCAGTGCAGGATTGGGAAGGATGGGAATTCTAAGCAGAGAGAGTAGGTGGAGTCAGTAGCTGCTGCAGGAGAAAGATGCTGGAACTTTGCCCAGTAAGCCACAGTCACATAGTCATACCCAGATTAATAGAAACTGGTTAATTTAAGATGTAAGAGTTAGCTAGAAATATGCATAAGCTAATAGGCCAAGCAGCGTTATAATAATATAGTTTCTGGGGGGCTGGAGAGATGGCTCAGTGGTTAAGAGCAGTGCCTGCTCTTCCAAAGGTCCTGAGTTCAATTCCCAGCAACCACACATGGTGGCTCACAACCATCTGTAAAGAGGTCTGGTGCCCTCTTCCGGCCTTCAGGCATACAGACAGAATATTGTATACATAATAAATAAATAAATAAATAAATATTTAAAAAAATAATATAGTTTCTGTGTGACGATTTTGGGTCTGGGTGACTGGGAAACAAATGAGCAACCTCTGTCAACAACTCAGCCATCTTTTCATGAGCAACTTCTCAAAACTGGGGGCTTTGGTAAAGGTTATGCCAACAGGCAAAGCTTTGTGAATAAAATGGCTGTTTTTTGTTGTAGGTTTTCATTGTAGCTGATCTCCTTCTGCTACATGTTTGGTAATTAGTTCCCACAGTCTAGAACTGTCTCCTATGCCTGTTGGGGCTTACTAATCTCATTCCTCTAGCTACATGTGAAAACAGTTGCCTACTGCCAGGCCTTCATTCCTGACTCCTAGGTAAGTGCAGAGATCTGCCTTCCTACAATTATCTTTATCTGCAGTCGTTTGGTCAGTGTTCAGGGTCCAGGAAGGGGCATCACCGATCTCCAAGGACATGGAATTACTACTGTCTGAGCTGCTGCCCTAATTTTATCTCACTTATCGATAAGGAATACAATGGCCCAAAACTGACTTTCATTAAAAGATCCCTAACTCCTTGTGCTCACTTTCACCTCAGTTTTACTGATGATTTTAGTTCAGGAAATTTACTGCTTGTGTTTTACTCTTAAGTACAGCAAAAGAGATAATTAACTGCAATCCAGAGAAAGAGCCACTTCCTGTCACAGACCCACTATGCCCTCAGTCAGAGCAGCTGATTAACAGCATACTCCAGAACTGATCAGAGACCTGGGTCTCCTCTTTCAGTCAGTGTAAACTCCAGACTTAGGTCTCTTAGAAATTGCAGCATCTGGTGAATGTACTAATCAGATCAGGAACCATTAGCTTTCCCCCGACTGTTTACGTTGGTTGCCTGGTTACCTAGCATCCTCTATGCATGCTGGGAGAAAAGAAGTGGTGCTCTGATTTGAAAAAACAATCCATGCCCTCTTCATAATTTCACTGAAAATAAACCTTTCAGCTCTTTTATCTGCCGCCTAAAAATATAGTGCACTAACCTTCCCCTCTAGAATTCCCTGATGATTTAATTTCTTTCTTAACTAATTTTCTCCATTAAGGACTTCATCAGACATTCACTAGCCACTTCCACCTTTGAGCTGACAGCCACAGCCACGGATCTCCCCCCCCCTCCCGTGTGTGTGTGTGTGTGTGTGAAAATTCTTATCTGATTTTTATGCGGAAAAGAATTTCAGTCCTGGAACCTGCTAGGGCTTGGGAATTGCTAGTTGTAAGGGTATATATTACTAGGAATGTTTGTAACAAGAGATTTCAAAAAGAAGAATAAAGAAACATGGATAGACAGAACCTGTTGTAAACAGACTTCTTTTTTTTATTTTTATTTTTTTTTTATTGAGAAAAGGAAAAAAAAAGAATCCGCCTCCTCCCAGCCTCCCATTTCCCTCCCCCTCCTCCCACCCTTCTCCCCCTCCCTCTCCATAGAGCAGTCAGGGTTCCCTGCCCTGTGGAAAGTCCAAGGTCCGCCCCCCTCTGTCCATGTCTAGGAAGGTGAACAACCAAACAGGCTAGGCTCCCACAGAGCCAGAACATGAAGTAGGGTCAAAATCCCGTGCCATTGTCCTTGGCTTCTCATCAGCCCTCATTGTGACTTCTTAACTCGGATTCTAGCCCCCTTCATCTATTGCTGTGGCTTTAATTGAACCCTGAGCGGGGTTGGATTCCGTTAGCCATCCGCTATTCACTCACTGATTGGCCAATACATCTGTCCAGCCTTCCTCTCGTATGGCATTCTCCCACGATTCAGCTCTCTCTGTGATTTTGGAATCCACTATAGGGCAGTTGGCTGGGTAGACACAGCCATGGTGGTGGTTGTGTTGTGTTCTTTCTTTGCTGTGTCTCACATGTCTGTTAGAGTGAGTTATTTTTCAGTTTTGACTTCTTTTTGAGTTTATCTGGATGTTTTGTTTTCTTGACCCTTCCTAGAGTGATGTCTGTATGGAGTTCAGCCAAAGGTGAAAATGGTGCTGGCTGTCAAAGAATCCCTGAGAATATTCCAAGTTCGTTAAGGACCAAACTATACTAAACACCAAGGAGACCAGATGACGTCAAAACGCTGGTGATGGTTTGGATTCTGTGACACCACTGGGGGCCGTGGTCAGAACCACGGACTTGATGTGACTTCTGGAACCAGAGGAGTGGAGCTCCCAGTCCCACAGTGAGCACTAGGACCTCAGAAGTTAAGGCAGCAGCCCCACACTGGCCTTTGGGAGCTCTGGTCTCTCAGAGGACTCCAAGCCCACTGCAGGTGGAGTCCCAGCTCAGCTCTGACTGCTAGCGCTGCTAGAACCAGAGGCTCAGTCCTGCCAAAGCTCTGGCTTACTTTTGATTACATATTAGCTTTATCACTACAGTTTCAAGAAAATATAATTAGTCCAAATAGCCCTAAAATGTCTTCACAGGTCACAGTTAATTCTTCCATGTCACTGCCTGACTTCACAGGTCACGGTTACAGAGGCAAGGTAACTACCCACATGGGTACCTAGAGCCAAACTCTGGTCCTCTGCAAGAGGCAGTACCTGCTTTTAACTGCTAGGCCATCTCTCCAGCCTTACTTTTTTATTTTGAGACAGGGTTTCATATATTCTAGTCTGGCTTATGTATCTGAGGATGACCTTGGACCTCTGAACCTCCTATCTCCGCCCCCAAAGCACTGGGATTGTAGTAGGTGCCTCTATCCCTGGTGTTATTGGATGCTAGGTGTGGAATCCGGGGTCTCGTGCATGCTAGGCAAACCCTCTACCAGCAGAGCTCCATTCACAGCCCCATCGAGTTTTCTTCCTCCGTGTACATGGCGAGCTTCACAAGCAATTGAAAACAGAGAGAAATGGTCAGAGCGTAAAGCCTTACACAAAGAGGGATACAAGGATTTTAGATAAGTGAAATGAAATTCTAGGGAGGTCACTAGAAAGCATATGGAGGGATGGAAGGTTCCTGAAAGGTACGAGTGATTTTAGTGAGCTATTTATGCAACTTTATGATATTGTGTCTGGCTGGCTTTGGGGCGCCACCTGGTGGTTTCTTTTATAGTGCGTTTCTCTGCAGCTGTAGTCAAACCAGGGAAGGACAGAACCTCACCCAGGTAGAGTTTCTAGAGGAAGGCGACACTGGGTGGGTGATCTGGACCACCACAAGGCATGGGTGCCCGCCTGTTCTCAGGAGTCAGCGGGCAGCTAAGAAGCTTGGGCGGCTTGCACTGTCGGCATTTGGGCAGAGACACGGTTCCACCCTGACACCCTTAGCATCCTGAGGACTGCCCCAACACTTTTAAGGTCACCGGGCCAAACTAGGGCTTGTGACTTAGATGCAGAGAGAAATGGCTCCCACACACCTAATAGCCTTCCTCAGAACTATGGAGGTTTGGAAACCACTGCCTCTCTGTGGAGATTTGGAGACCCCTGCCTCACCCTAGGTACCGCCTTAGGAATCACGGTGTCGGGTGGCGCCTCCTGTAGGAGAGGCTGCTGAGAAAGCTGTTGGTTTGAAGCTTTGCCCTTACAAACCAAACTTCACACGTAGCCAAGTCTATAACATGCTTTGGGATCATTTATAGCCGTGTGCTCATTCTGCGTACACTGCCAATCCAGACAGTTCCGAATGAACGGACCTCTAAGAAAAGCAGCGTAGGGGCTGGAGAGAGGGCACGGCAGCGCTGTGTGCTGCTCTTCCGGAGGAGCCAGGTTCAATTTCCGGCACCCATATGGTGGTTTGCAACCATCTAACTCCAGTTCCAGGTGATCTGACACCAGGGCACCAGGCATGATATGTGCAGACATACACGCAGACAAAACGCCTGTACACATGAAATAAAACAAAAGGTTTTTTGTTTTTTTTTTTAAAAAGTAGCAACAGAAAAAAAAAAGAAAAAAAAGCAGCAACAGGAAAGCAGTGTATGTAAATCAATCTCCTATGCTTTGGACACTCTGGTGTGTATGTGTTTGTATTTCTCTTTCTTCTTATTTATCCTTCATGACCCATTCAGGTCCCTGACTCAGAACGATGCATATATGTGTATGATGAGACAATAGACCAAAGACCATTCACTGGAAACAAAGAGATCTCAAAAGCAATACCCACCGCACACCCAAGAAAACAATTGGAAGAAACGCATGAGCATAGGTTGGTGACACCCCGTAAACAGTTCCCAGCATTGTTAGGCTCCTACACACGCTAACACAGAAGTCCCTCTTTCCTCCTCATGACTGCCTTGCCGTGCTGTGCAGCTGTGCAGTCGAGAGGAAGCCCTGGACTGAGGGACCGGGACAGAGCAGGGCAAATCAGACCCACTCTTGGGTAAACAACACCACAGCGTAGTTTCTTTTCTTGAATGTGGCACAGCCTCAATCTATGACTCCCCCTGCCCTGGGAGTTGGGGGAGACTGCTGAGTTCATCTTTCCCAGGGAGAGAAAACAGAATTCACGAAGCTCGCAAATCTCCAAGCACCACAGACACCGAAGAGTTTTTGTTTTTTCAAGTCCATGGCTTCCTCCACTATTAGCAGTCACACTGCAGTGCACACAAGCAGGCTCTGACCTGGAGTCACACTGCAGTGCACATGAGGAGGCTCTGACCTGGAGTCACACTGGAGCACACACAAACAGGCTCTGACCTGGAGTC
>NW_004949166.1:682956-707616 GCF_000317375.1 Microtus ochrogaster | reverse complement strand
AGTCACACTGCAGTGCACATAAACAGGCTCTCACCTGGAGTCACACTGCAGTGCACACGAGCAGGCTCTGACATGGAGTCACACTGCAGTGCACACGAGCAGGCTCTCACCTGGAGTCACACTGTAGTGCACACGAACAGGCTCTGCCCCGGAGTCACACTACAGTGCACATGAGCAGGCTCTGACCTGGAGTCACACTGGAGTGCACATAAACAGGCTCTCACCTGGAGTCAAACTGCAGTGCACAGGAGCAGGCTCTGCCCCGGAGTCACACTGCAGTGCACATGAGCAGGCTTTGACCTGGATGCACTTCATCAAACCAATTACAGTGACACAGCTTCACACAGTGCAAAGAAATATTCCGCAAAATTCTGCTTCTCCCCTCACTCCACAAAGTGAGCCTAGACAAGCACCTCCACCATTTCACTCAAAAACAAAAAACCTATGCTTTAAAAGTGCTCAGAATGCAATGCGCATGACATGCAAGTCCAGCTGAGGTAAGGGGTTGTATGAAGGGTTGGGATCATGTTGCTTAATTCTGGTTCTGACAAAAAGTTGAAAATAAAAGAAAAAAAAGTTCTACAGAGATTGTAGGAGTTAAAATGGTGCAGATGAGAACCAAATTATCTTGAGCTCTTTTTATTCTCTTTGAAAGCCATCAATTGCCCATCCCTGTGCCTGAACATTAAAACCTTTAAAACATATTCTTAGCAAGCCACCATCTTCCCCCAGTCTGATTGCTACGACAGAGCTTGTCTCAGAAGGTGGGTGGGCCTGGAAGGTTCATGAAGGACTTGCTCATAAAGAATATTCTGTGGGTGTAGCAGTTGGCTGGCTGGGTGGTTGGTGTTTTGAGTACAAGTCTCATATGTAGCCCAGGCTGGTCTTGAATGCGATATGTAAGGGAGGCTGGCTTTAAACCCCTGATCATCCAGCTGACTTCTCAAGAGTGGGGTTACAGGTTGTGCTCACATTTATTGCAATCATCATAGCTGTCCGGACCGCTGGCGATCTTAGCCTCTGCAGACCTTCGCTCTCCGGTCTGCGCCACTTGGTGGCCAATTTCTAAAGTGTTCTTATTCTCTGAGAGTCAGCAACAGGACCAGGGCTATGGGAAGACACCAGTGAAGCCAGATCCCAGTACCACAGGCTCACATGCATGCCCGCGTGATTGGCAAGAGCCCCTGTGCCTATAGAGGGCATCCACCAGGCTTCTCAGGCTCCCCTCCTTCTGTAAGGAAGCCCAGACAGTCCACAAAGCACAGGATAATCCTCGAGTGTCCAGGGACCAGATACAGCCTTTTATAATTTTTTTAAAAAAATGCTGCAAGATCCCTGGTGGCAGTAGGCAGCAAAAATGCTGTAGGTCCCAAATGGTGGTAGCGGGCCATGTGGTGGCAGACAATGGGCCCTGCGAGCAGCCAGTCCCAGACAGAGATGGCTGCCGGTCCCTGAGCAGTGGTTGGTCCCAGGCAGGGAGACACATGGTGGGTGGGCAGGAGACAGAGACATGCATAGACACGACATGCAGAGTGAGGTTGAATATTTATTCAGGCGGTTATGGAGGGGGAAGGGTGAAGAGGGGAGAAGAAAGAGAAAGAGAGAGAGAGAGAGAGAGAGAGAGAGAGAGAGAGAGAGAAGGGGGAAGCGGAGAAGTGGGGAGAGAGGCAGAAGCGAAGCTGCCCCGAGAGGGGAGCTCAGGCCAGAAGCTAAAGATCGACCTGCCTCTGCTGATGGGAGAGGGAGTGGGCATGGCTTGTCTCTTAAAGAGACAGAAAACCATAACACAGCCTAGTGTGGTTTCCTGAGTTACCTGGCAGATGCCTCTAGTTTCCTCCTGGTTCTGCAGCCGAAATACAGATTGCATCCAATTCTGCCATATTTATGGGGACAGCCCCTGGAAGTCACCAGCAAAATTTAGATGCACAGATAACAGCCTTGAGCCTGTGGTACAAAAGCTGGCGGATAGGACTTGCAACCCAGCCATTCCTGGATTCTGTTGAGGATATTCATGCTGTGCTTGTTGTCAAACATGTTTACAGCCAGACCTCTCTTGCCAAAGCGGCCCGTGCGCCCAATGCGGTGCAGGTAGGTCTCGTTGTCAGGGTTCCCGTCCTTGTCCACAGGAAGGTCAAACTTGATGACGACAGACACTTGTTCAACATCAATACCACGGGCACGCACGTTGGTGGTCACCAGGACCTTCTCTTTGCCTTCTCGGAAGCGCTCAATCACAGCTGCCCTCTGCTCCACCATCATCTCCCCACTCAGCAGAGCCACCTGGTGGCCCTCCTTGGAGAGCTCCACTGCCAGCCAGCTAGCTGTTTTGCTGGTATGGCAGAAGATCATGGCTTGGGCGATGGTGATGGCCCCGTTCGGTTGCACAGGGCCTGGAACTTCTCCTGTTATTGCAAACGACATAATACCGTTTGATGGTGTCCAAAGTCTCCTCTTCACGCTTAAGTTTGATGATGTTGGGGTCTGGGACCACCTTCTGGGCAAACTTCCACACTGAGTCTTCAAAGGTGGCAGAGAAGAGCAGCCTCTGGCAGTTTCTGGGCAGCATCCTCTGGATGCGGATGCTCTGGTCTTGGTGGCCTTGAGTTGCTATCATCACTTCAGCCTCGTCCAGAACAAACACCTTGATCTTCTTGGGGTCAATGAACTTCACTCAACACTCCAGTTTTTCAAGACAGGGTTTCTCTGTGGCTTTGGAGCCTGTCCTGGAACTAGCTCTTATAGACCAGGCTTCGAACTCACAGAGATCCACCTGCCTCTGCCTCCGAAGTGCTGGGATTAAAGGTGTGTGCCACCACTGCCCGGCTTCTGGTGACTTATTTGATAGTGTCCCACAAGGTGGACTAGATGGCTAGAGGGAGCAGGACAAATGAATCATGAGAATGAGGAGAAACGCTGAGATTACCAGGATGAGGAATCAGAGGAGGTCTGAAAAGTATTATCTACTGTGGTGCAGGAGTTAGGTGGGAAAGTCTGAAACCACCTATGGGGGGGGGATGGGCAGGAGGGCTGACTGGTAGGTAACAAGGGAGCCAAGAGAGACTGCATCTGGGCCGACCTGCTAGGTAAAGCTTATTTAGGTCACAAGCCTGGGTCAGGGAAAAGACCACCAACATGTGTTTGAATAAGGTGTGCTTGATTAAGGCTTATAACTTCCCAAGGTTATAAAAGTCAGCTCAGATGAACAGAACCTGACTTAGAGACTTATGTCCTGTGACTTCACTAACTGTTCAGTGCCAAGCTCCTAAAACTTTTTAGAGAAGGATAAGGTGCATTTGATAAATACGGCTTAAGAATTTTTACAGCTTACTCAGGCTAGTAGAAACTAATTGGAAGACATATAGCTAGCCTCTTTTGTCTTTGCTAACTTTGTTAAACTTTAGCTATTTGGGTAAACTGAGTCCTACATGAAACTATGACCCTCTGTAATGGACCATGTAAAAACTAGGAAATTAAGGCTGCCAGTCTCTCCGTGTTCTGTATTTATGGTCCAAACTTTGATTTTGGAGCTAAAGAATCTTCAATTAAATATTAAATTCAAATTTTAAAGGCTAAAACTTAACAGGGATAAAACTCCAAAATCCTAATCTTATGAGAGTCGCTAACTCGTTGTAAACCGTTAAATATAATGAAGACAGACAATGTTAATTGTCTGAAGACAGTTAATGTTCAGTCACCGCATACATGTTCTTTAATGCGCTCAGAACTAGGCTCGTGGTGGTGCTGTCCTAGTCAGGGTTCTATTGCTGCAGAGACACCATGACCACAGCAACCTTTACAACGTTTACCTGAGGTTGTGGCTTCCAGTGTCAGCATTTCATGACGGGGAGCATGGTCCTGTGCTAAATCTTGACCCTCAGGCAATAGGAAATGGGCTGAGACACTGGATATGGCTTGTGCATATGGGATCTCAAAGCCTGCCTCCACAGTGACACACTTCCTCCATCAAGACCACACCTACTTCAACAAGAACGTAACTCTGGATCTGTCTTTATTTTTCTATCTCTATCCTTTTCTGATGGCATGAGCCAAACTTCAAACTGCTAAGTGCTGGTAGCCAGGCCCTCCTCTGGAGGCACTGGTGCCTGACTCTGGCCCCTTTTGGGGTTCATGAAAGCCAAGCCTAAGCCTGCAGCCCCAGTCTGGAACTGCATTAGACTGGGAGCTGCATTCCATAGCTCCAGCTCCAGGAAGCTGGTGCCCCTCACTGTGGCAGGCACTTTTACTTAGCTTGCTGCTTCTACTTAGAATACTGGCTTTCCCCCAGCTGTCTCAGGCCCTGTGTGGAAATGTAGCAGGCTTTTTCTTTCAGACAACCAACCACCTCCAAAATCATGACATAGAGGCAAATTATTGGTTTTGAATGTTTGGCTTTATCTTAGCTCCTATTTTAGTCTGTTTCTCTTTATCTACGTTTTACCTAGGGGCTTTTTACCTTTCTTTCTGTATGCCCTACTCCATCTAGGTGGCTAGCGGCTGCCTGGCTGGCTGACCCGGGTGTCTTCCTCTCTTCTCCCTCATTCTCTCCTCTTGTTCTCTCTTATCTAGATTTGGGAGCTGGTTGGTAGCCAAAAAGAAAAAGTCTGCTACAGGGTAGGGTCCCAGTATGGCTTAGACCCCCAAGGGGGAGCTCACAGACACCAGGAGAGTGTCTACTGAGTCTCAGCACCAATGTCAGGATTTAGCTGCAGATGGTACCTTGGTAGGTTGGGGCCAAGGTGCTGTTGTTTTAGTCAGAGTACAACAAACCCACATGGAAGTTTATTAGAGAGGGTAGAACTCAGCCAGCCATGATAAGCTTAATAGGAATAGACCACCTAAAGGAAGTTCTTAACTTCCAACCATTACCATCTGCCAGTGTAGGACCCAGCCAGGATAAGCTTAATGGAGGCCTGAGTCTCAGTAGTTTACCCTGAGGCAATACCTGGAGGGAGGAACACCCACAAACTTAGATTACCCAGGCACCACCCAGGAACAGACCATCCAAAGAATATTCCTAACATTCCAACCATTGTAGATAGGATCACCTCTCAGCACACACTCACCAGGACGCCCTAGACAAATGTCAGCCAATCAGGGTCCTGAACCTTAGAAACTCCTCACCCCCACCTTTACTACTATAAAAACCCAACTCTAACTAATCTCAGGGCTCTCCATTATTTCAATATGTTGGGCACATGGAGAGTTTGCAAATTTGTATAAAATAAAGGCTCTTTGCTTTTATGTACGGGACTTGGTCTCCTTGTTGGTTTTGCGGGGGACTTTGCGGATCTGGGCACAACAAGAGAAGGAGGGTGGGAGGGGATTGTGGTGATCAGTAGGGAAAGGAAGTGAAGAGCCAAACAGGCTTACTTAAAAGGGAAACTTTGCCCGTGTGTGTAATCATGGATTTTCCATACAACACGTGACCACTGCCATTTTGACTGAGGTTAGGTGACTTCACTGCCATCTTAACTGAGAGCCAGATCAGGTGACCAAGTCCCACCATCTTTACTGAAGTATACCCTGCCTGGTCCCCCAGTTTAATTATGTTTTTGTCTCTAAATTCCTCTTGCTGACTCTGTTGCATGTGTGTTTTGAACAGTGACATGCCTTTGATAGGGCCCACCAAGAGCATCCACTTTACCCAATTCCTGTTCACTCTGTGTGTGTGTTCATATATGTAACTTAAATGCACCTATGCTTACTGTTAAATGTTATAATTGTCTGTTTATTGCATCTCATTTCAGACTACAAAAACAATAAGTCTCATGTTTTAAACTGGCATTTACTTTTAAGTCTCTTACAAAAGTATTTTATAGTTAATCCAAATTTTTAATCTTAAAATATATTAAGCTATTTTCTACTATTGTCAGTTCTGCTGTTAACCTTCTATTGCAAGCAGTTTTTTCTTCTTTCTGTCTTTTTATGAGTGTAAATTTCACCTGTTAAGAGCCAGTACAGTCAAGCTCAGACCCAGCTCTTCAGGCAGATTCTATACTGTAGTTACACCTGATAAACAGCCATCAGCTTCTCAGAGATCTGGGAAATATGGAATTTAAATATTTAATTTTAAAAAAACTTTTCATAACAAAAGAGACAGGTTGGCTCCTAGCAGCAGCACTCTACTTCCTCCAAAGAAGACAGAAGACAGATGGGCACAAAACAACGTCCATCCGCAATTCACTTCAACTGCCAAGCACTGACCACTGGGAAAAACTGCCTTTCATCTAAACTGAAGATTACCAGAGAGTGGACAGAACCACTGGAATCAACAGCCTACCTGCTCAAGTCAAGGTAGGCTTCCTACAGATTTCTTAGCCCACAGGATCTGCTGGAGCCTGACAGGCCCTGCGCTAAACGGCAAAAGGCAAATCAAGACCTTCAGCGACCATGGAGAACTATGAGGAGTAGCTCTAGGTGCAAACCAAGTAAGTTCTCTGTTGTTTTTTAATCAGTAACTCAAGTAAAAATGTATCCTTCCCCAAAGATCTCTGATGCAGTTTGACATCTAAGAGGTTTTGCCAGTTTAAAAGGACAACCTCACTAAACAATTCTCAGTAAAATACAAATACAAGATCTGCAAGTTATAAAGGTATGAGAACAAATACAAGTTAATCAAATTTCTTTCTCATGCTGCCTTCCATAGTCTTAAAAATACTTTTCGTTGTGCAAAAATATTTGTCACAGTCATTCTGACATAAATATGCTACTGTTTATACAATGTATATGTCTAAAACTTCTGTTTTCACAAACCCAAAGAATTCTTGTGAGTTCCAGGGAGCCGAATTGAAGGTTCCACATTAAACAGCTCAGATACGCCCCTTTCAATTCCCTGGTGCTAAATTTTCTTTTCCTAAACTTAACTTTGTCCTCTGTTCTGCCAATACCTTAAAGAGGCATTTCCATACCATAAACACCAGACAGGAGCAAAGAGACCAGCTATGCCTGGATGTGACCAGCACCCAGCCCTTCTCAGGTCCCCCCACTCACAAAGACAACACCTATAAATAAGCAGGAAGCAGTCTTGATAATCTGCCTTCCAATTCCCTCAACTTGTGGTGCCTAACTTCTTGTCTTTTTATTATAAAAAGAGATGGGAATGTAATGATCTGTTCTGTCTCTTTAAGAGACAAGCCATGCCCACTCCCTCTCCTGTCCACTAAAGCTGGCAGATCTTCCTTCCTGCTTGCAGCCTGAATCTTTTCCTTTTCTGTCTCCCTCTCAAAGAGGCAGCTTCGGTCTCTTCCTTCTCTCTCTCTCTCTCTTTCTCTCTCTCTCTCACCTCTCTCTCTTTCTCTGCTCTTCTCCCCCTTCCCTTCCATACTTCCACAACCCACTAGATAAATATCCAACCTCACTCTGAATGGCGTGCCTATCTGTCTGTCTCTCACCCACTGCTGCCACATGGCTTGCCACCTGGGACCAGCTGCCTTGGGAGACCTGTAGGTCTTTGGCATGGTCTCATGTGTCATCTCTGCCTGGGATTGGGGCCCATTGCCTGTCCCCACTTGGGGACTGCTGCAGCAGTTGTTGGGAATCCTGCAGCATTTTTTATTAATCCATTTCAATGTGTACAGAGCCTTATGCAGCCATGCAACAGATGACATAGTCTCATAGCACGTGATGTAGTGATGCATGACTTTAGGGCCCCTGGGCTGACTAAGTATTTGCCTGAATGCTGGTGTGCACATCCTGCCAGATGACCGGACAGGGTGAATATAATGCTGGAATCCTAACAGGTCTTCACTAACACGTAACATATCTAACCCAAGAGGTTTATGGAGCAGGGACATAAGAGAGAGATACGGACAGACAGACAAGACTGGAAGACAGAGAGAAAGAACAAGAGAACAATCTTGGATAGCAGGGACCTTTGAAAGGGTTGACAACTAGTGATGAAGTAGCTGCTGAGTCACTGAGTCCCCTGAGCACAGGCTGGGAGTGATTTCTAATATCTAGCCCTTTGGATTTCTCCCAGTCAACCAAAAGGAAAAAACTACTATAGATACCAGGGGCCCCAAAATCAAACCCCCCAGATTATGAGTCTATGATTCAACTCATTCTCTTAGGGGATATAAGGCTATAAGGCTATTAAACTATATGTACACCATCTCGTGAAAGTATTCCTAAGAATAATTTTAATTGCTAAAACTACCTTGGAAAAACTGGTCTCCAATTTCTTAGACCAGCCACAGATTCCTATACAGTGTGTCCTTGCTAAGCATCTGGAATTGGAACCCCATGGAAGAAGTATTGTGTCTTGGTCTATGTCCTTCCTCAAATATATACATACATAGGTACATACATACATAATACACACACACACATACACACACACACACACACACACACACATAAACACACAGAGTTGGAAAGAGCTGAGGACTCCATTTTGACCAAAACAACCACCTTAGAGGCCAGAGGCCTGCTCTATCAGCAACCTGAAGTCCCTAAGACAATTGCAAGAATTTAAACTAGTCTAGGGATTCAAAAGACTCAGGATGTGATCTCCTGCCTAAGAAGTACACCTCTGCTGGAAGAAACTGATTTTTGCCTTAAAAAACCCCACCTGAGTCTAGCCAGAACTGCAGTCCTGAATCCAACTGTCTTAGTGTTCTGTTGCTGTGAAGAGGCACCATGACCATGGCAATTCTTGCAAAAGGAAGCCTTTAATTGGGGCTTGCTTGCAGTTTCAGAGGTTTAGTCCATGTCTTAGGGTTTACATTGCTGTGACAAAACACCATGCCCCCCTCCCCCAAAAACTAAGTTATTTGGCTTACACTTCCACATTGCTGTTCATCATAGAAGGAAATCAGGACAGGAATTCAAACAGGGCAGGATCCTAGGGGCAGAAACTAATGCAGAGGCCATAGAGGGGTTGCTTACTGGCTTGCTCTTTATGGTTTACTTTCTTACAGAACCCAGGACCACCAGCCCTGGGATGCTGCAACCTTTACATGAAGACACAAGTCTTCAAAGAACACTAAAGTGAGGCATGGTGATACACACCTATGATCTCAACATGTGAGAGATGAAAGCTGTGTAATTCTCTTTTAAAGATATAGTGGGGGGAGAGGCCAGTTCCATGAGGGACAGCCGGTCCCACGAGGGGTAGTGGGGGGTGACCTGAGGCCTCGGCAAGTCCCCTGAGGCCGTGGTGGGTCACCTTGGCAGGTAAGAGACAGACAGATACATCATGCAGAGAGAGGATTTGGGTATAGTTTATTTAGTGGGTTATGGAGGGGAAGGAGAGGGAGAGGAGAGAGAGAGAGAGAGAGAGAGAGAGAGAGAGAGAGAGAGAGAGAGAGAGAGGGAGAGAGAGAGAAAGCAGAAGTTACCTCTTTGGGAGAGAGATGGAAAGAGAGAGTGCACAGGCTGGAGTGAGATATCCACTTCCCTTGGCAGAAGGTGAGGGGTTGGGAGAGGGTGGGACTTGTCTCTTAAAGGGACAGGACAGACCATTACATTCCTGCATCTTTTTTATAATAAAAAGGCAGGAAGTTAGGCACAACAATTTAAAGGAATTGGGACAGCAGATTCTCAAGACTCCTTCTTGCTTATTTGTGAGTGTCATCCTGGGTGGGGAACTTGAGAAAGCTGGGTGCTGGTCACATCCTGGGGTAGCTGGTCTTTTTACTGCTATCCAGGGTTTGTTGTATGGAAATGTCTGGTGTCTCTTGGACCTGGCAAGGTGGTGGCAGAACAGAGGGAAAAGTTAAGTTTAGGAAGAGAAAAAAAATTTCAGGATCAGGGAATTGAGAGGGGTATACCTGACCTGTTTAAGGTGGATTCTTCAATTCAGCTCCCTGGAACTCACAAGAATTCTTTGGTCTTGTGAAAATTTAAGTTTTAGACATGTACATTGTATAATCAGTAGCATATTTATGTCAGAATGACTGTGATGGATATTTTTGCACAATGAAAAGTATTTTTAAGACTATGAAAGGCAGCCAGGCAGTGGTGGCACACATCTTTAATTCCAGCACTTAGTAGGCAGAGGCAGGAGGATCTCTGTGAGTTCAAGGCCAGCCTGGTCTACTAGAGCTAGTTCCAGGGTAGGCAACAGAGTGACATAGAGAAACCCTGTCTTAAAAAACCAAAAAAGAAAAAAAGAAAAAGAAAGAAAGAGAAAAGAAAAGAATTGTCCTCACACCTTTTTTTTTTTTTTTTTTTTTTTTTTTGGTTTTTCGAGACAGGGTTTCTCTGTGGTTTTGGAGCCTGTCCTGGAACTAGCTCTGTAGACCAGGCTGGTCTCGAACTCACAGAGATCCGCCTGCCTCTGCCTCCCGAGTGCTGGGATATAACTTGCAGGTACACACCTTAATAACTTGTTTTTGTATTTTACTGAAATTTGTTTAGTGAGGTTAGCCTTTTACACTGATAAAACCTCTCAGCCATCAAACTGCATCAGAGTTCTTTGAGAAGGATAAAATTTTACTTGAGGAGTTATTGATAAAAAAAAAATGACAGAGAACTTACTTGGTTGGCACCTAGAGCCCCTCTTCAGGGTCCTCCATGGTTGTTGAAAGTCATATTTGCCTTTTGCTGTTTAGCTCAGGGTCTGCCAGGTTTTCGAAGATCTTGTGGGTTAGAAATATGTAGGAAGTGCAGCCAGGCCACTGATTCCAGTGTTTCTGTCCACATCTGGAAATCTTCAGTTTAGATGGAAGGCAGTTTTGCCCAGTGGTCAGCACTTGGCAGTTGAAGTGAATTGTAGATGGACGTTGTTCTGTGCCCATCTGTCTTCTGTCTTTGGAGGAAATAAAGTGCTGATGCTAGGAGCCAACCTGTCTCTGAAATGAAAAGTCTTTTAATAATTAAACATTTAAATGCCATATTCCCAAGATCTCTGAGCCATTGAGGGCTGCTTATTGGGTATAACCGCAGTATAGAACCTGCCTGGAGAGCTGGGTCCAAGCTTGACTGTAATGGCTCTCAACTTAACAGGTGATATTTGTACTTGTGAAAGACAAACAAGGAAAAAGCTGTTTGCAATAGACGCTCAACAGTGGAACTGACAACAGTAGAGAACAGCTTAATATATTTTAAAGCAGGGTTGGATCAAATACACAGTATTTTTTGTAAGAGACTTAAAAGTACATACCAATTTAAAACATGAGACTTATTGTTTTTGTAGTCTGGAATAAGATACAATGAACAGATAATTATGACATTTAATAGTAAATATATGTGCATTTACACCCAATTGAATTTAA
Organism: Microtus ochrogaster; assembly: GCF_000317375.1. Classification (NCBI taxonomy): domain Eukaryota; kingdom Metazoa; phylum Chordata; class Mammalia; order Rodentia; family Cricetidae; genus Microtus; species Microtus ochrogaster. The sequence goes on along the minus strand of NW_004949166.1, from coordinate 696,400 downwards.
GTTTTATACACATAGAGTTAAATCAAAAGTGAGCAAAAGGAAGCTGGCTAGGGGCAGGACCTCTGGCTCCTCCCTTCGTTAAGCTCAAGCAAAATGGTGGCAGCGATGGTTGTCCACATGGTGTGACTATTTAAATTTAGCTGTCCGCTGGTACAAGTTAGAAATGTGGTTAGTTTTCCATAGCTGAAAACATGAGACCAGCAAAAATGTTGCAAAACCACAGGGCAACTAGCTAGATGTCTCCAGGCTAGCACCGGAGTTGATAATAACACCAAGCTGATTCCCAGCTCACCGGCTCAGTAATCAGGGGCTAGGACTGCTCTGAGCAGTCCTTACAGCAGCGAGGACCACTTACAAGAAGTCTGAAAAGGAAAAAAAGAACAACACACACACACACACACACACACACACACACACAAATCTGAACAGACTACTCAGAATGGTCCACTAACATTTTTAGCTATGGGAAGCAATGAAGCAGAAAAATATCCGAGGGACCCTGGGCCCCAAAAACGAATGCACCACTCACTGAGTGCAGTGCTAAGGGAGAACCAGAGAAAGGGCAGCTGAAGCGAATTGCAGATGGATGTTGTTTTGTGTCCAATTGTCTTCTCTCTTCTCTGGAGGAAACAGAGTGCTGCTGCTAGGAGCCAACCTGTCTCTTTTTGTTATGAAAAGTCTTTTAATATTTAATATTTAAATGCCATATTCCCCAGATCTCTGAGCCGTTGAGAGCTGTTTACCAGGTATAGATGAGTTATAACTACAGTATAGAATCGGCCTAGAGAGCTGGGTCTGAGCTTGACTGTACTGGATCTCAACAGGTAAAGCAGGTTGGATTAAAAGACTTAAAAGTACGTAACCTAAAACATGAGATTTATTGCTTTGAAGTCTAGAATGAGATACAATGAACAGACAATTATAACATTAACAGTAAACATAGGTGCATTTAAGTTACATGTATGCACACACACACACAGTGAACAGGAATTTGGCGAAATGGATGCTTTTGGTGGGCCCTACCAAAGGCATACCACTGCACAAAACACACATGGAACAGAGTCAGAACCAGGGAACCAGGCAGGGAATACCTCAGTAAAGATGGCAGGACTTAGTCACCTGAACTGGCCCTCAGTTAAGATGGCTGTGAGGTTACCTGACCTCTGTCAAAATGGCGGAAGTCATTTTGTCGTATGGAGAAGTCACAATATTTTGAGCCACAGGTGTTTTAAAAATAATAACAAAAGAGACTGATCTGCTCTGTTGCTGAGCTGCTGCACCACAGGCCATGGTGGGGAGCAAAGACTGGAATTGAAAACAGTTGCCTTGCAGATCTGACTAATCTTGTCAGTTTCCATGAGACCAACAGTAGTGGTGGCAGGGATAGTCTGAGGAAAAGTGGAGCTGGTGGGACACAGGCAGAGCGTTTACAGGTGGGTGGGGCTGATATTCCATATCTGAAAACGTGAAAACCTGCAAGAACAGCGACACCACGGGGCTTATAGGAGGACATCTCCTCCCTACAGGAGGGATGTTGATGAACAGCGACACCCTAAAGCCTATAGGAAGACGTTTCTTCTCTACAGTGGGGTGCTGAAGCCTGACTGGCTCTGGTCCGGGCGACTCGGAAGCCAGAGAGGCTAGAGTCTCTTCGAGCAGTCTCTTACAGCGGGGACTACTTACAAGTGGTCCAAAAGAAGGGAAAAGAAAAGAAAAAAAGAAAAATCCTAGAAGCCGGGCAGTGATAGCACACGCCTTTAATCCCAGCACTCGGGAGGCAGAGACAGGCGGATCTCCGTGAGTTCGAGGCCAGCCTGGTCTACAAGAGCTAGTTTCAGGACAGGAACCAAAAACTATGGAGAAATTCTGTCTCGAAAAATCAAAAAAAAAAAAAAAAGAAAAGAAAAGAAAAATCCAAGGGACCCAGGCCCCAAAGTGAACACACTACTCAGTGTGTGCAGTGCTACTGTGGGTGGACCACCCTGGGTCATCTGATCATGTTTTTAGCTATGGGAAGCAGAGATGAATGTCAGTGAAGGGCTCAACCATAGCCATGAAGGCTTTTCTCCATTTCTAGGAACACCAAAGGATTTCTGGGAGCTCAACAGTCAATTTCTCAGGCTCAGAGAAACAGATTAGCTGACTGGAAGGAGAAAACTTGCCACCAAAGCTGTGGGTATGAATAGAGGTTGGTGTTTAGGCAGATAGAATGTGGGGCTATTGTAAAGAAACCCGGTTCCTGAGCCCAGGGTTCCACATGTCCTCAGCTGGCCTGCCTGAGGGCAGGAGGGAATGTGGAGAGAGCATAGCAGAGTCATAGAGCACCAATGTTATGCTAAAAATAAAATGGCGCCATTCCCCAAGGGGCCCATGGGCCATGAGGGGCAACGGGCCATGAGGCAGGGAGCTGTGCAGCAGAGTCAGTCCCATGAGGAGCCGTGGCAGATTTGAGACAGAGACGGATAGGCACACTATGTAGATTGAGGTTGGATATTTATTTAGTGGGTTATGGAGGGGAAAGATAAAGGGAAGAGGGAGGGAGGGAGGAGGGGGATGAGAGAGAGAGAAAGAGAGAGGTGGGAGGGGAGAGGAGTCACTTCTGGGGGGCTTGAGAGTCACCTGGGAATGCTTTGCTCATTAAACCTGGACTTTTGATTCAATTTGATCTGGCTTATTACATTAGCACAGAAACCTACTACCGGGGATCCAAATACTTATCATCTGGTGCTGAACTGGGTAGGGTTGAGTCCTGCAGCCACATGGCTATGGGAACCCACTCCCCATTTCACCCCACCCTCTGCCAGACCGAATTGGCTTTGGGCTCTGTAAGTAACCGATTCCAAGTCATTGACTCTCAAGGTCCAGGAACTCTTCCAATCCTACTTTGGGGGTACCCTGCCAGGGCAAGGCACCACCAGGACAAGCCCAATCCATTTCTTGAGCACAGTTTGTCTTTGTTCTGTGGGGCCTTCTATCCAAAGACACTTCCTCCCCCACCTCTTGACTCCAGGCTATCTCGTGGGATACCCTCCCTGCCTTAGTGTTTGGTCTCCAGCAGAGGCTTGGAAGTGGGCAGCACCAAGTCTAAATCCAATCCCTGGTTGCTGCAAAATTAATCCAAATGGGGGCTGTCACACACCATATGACAGGTGTCATGAGCTTTGCACTCTGCCTCCCTTCCCTTCTCCCCATACTATGCTAGAATTCTACCCACCTACTCCACCCGTAACAAATTTGTCGTCCTTGAATAAACTCTGCTATACCTTCCTCTCTCCTAAAACCCTTTTTCCAAATCCCCCACTTGCTGTTCCAGCTCGCTCATCCAGTCTTTCTTTAGATCTTGGGCAGCCTGCACGGATACTCTGTTTTTCAGTTTTCCTCCACAGCGGCTTCTACTCTGGGCTCAGGTGCACGAGGCGCTTCTGCTTGGAAACCCATGGTTCTGAGTCTGCCTTGGACCCTGCTGCCCGCGAGCCTGGCACCATGAGAGGCAGTGCCCGTGAGCCTGGTACCATGAGAGGCAGTGCCCGTGAGCCTGGTACCATGAGAGGCAGTGCCCGGTCGCCCACAGCGGGCTTCCCAACCCTTTAGGAGCCATGTTATGGTCAGGAAACATCTTTTATTTCTATGGTTTCTTACATGCTGCTCTACACTGTAAACTTACATTTCAGGATTTTTAAGTTGGTCATCTGACATGGTTTCCCATGGAAATTTTGTTTATCTTTCTGCTAAAGAGCCCCATCTATTCTGTGTATGGATGAGTCTGTGCCTGGATGTGCCTTCAGGCTTGGTTGGATGTGTGAAAGGAGGTGGCCACTGTGTGTTTGTTTCTGACTGGTCTTGGATGCCTGAGTTTATGTGTTCTGTGTGTCTGGTAACAACTAGCTGCCTGTGCTCAGGATTTGCCTCTGGGCTTTGCTGAATCTGACATAATGACAGAGAAAGTTATTTTATGCTGTTCTACCTTATTTAAAAAGAAAAAAAAATGGCTAAGAAATTGGGTATGGGTGAAAATCTGTGACAAAAAAAAATTAACTTAAACTGGTAACTCCAAACTGGAATGCTCTGAAAAACAGCACAGTCATGGCTCCTCTCCCCAAGTTGCTCGAGACTGTGCCTACAGCATATTTAAGCACCAGTCCCTAAACCTGCCATGTGATTTCTCCTCCTCCCTCCCACGCCTCACTTCTGCGGGCCTTGAGAGTTACCTGGGGTGCTTTGCTCATTAACCCTGGTCTTTTTAATTCAGCTTGATCTGACTTATTGCATCAGTGGAAAAACCCACTACCAGGGATCCAAAAATAGTTATCACTTCAATCTTACGATTTCAATTTGTCTTAATGTGGTGAGCTGTAATCTCAGCAATTGGGAGGTAGAGTGAAGAGGATAGGAGTTCAAAGAGCCTAGGGAGGCTCCATAGTGAGTGCAAGGTCAGCTAAATAAGGCCCCTTTGACTGGTATGAAACTAACTATGGGGACCAAACTGATCTCAAACTCACAGAGATTGATTGGCCTTCTTTTGCTTTCCAAGTGCTGAAAGAGCTGTTTTAGTATGTGATTGGCTACTTACTCAGCCCTACGTACTTATTGGCCCACCCCGTAGCCAGTGATGCTAAGTCTGAGGACTGGAGAATATGGCAAAGATCTGATATGGGGGATAACCAGGGGACTGCACGCATTTGAGCTCAAGAGTAACACAAACAAAACACTTCCCATTTTTATTACTGAAGCAAGCAAAACATGGGGCAATGTTTACAGTTAGTTTATGCAATACAAGACCTGTGAGGGATGGTGAGGGACTATACCCAGTGTCTTTGGCCTTGTGAAGAGCCAAGAACATTCCTCCCAGGCCTTTGCTTTCCCCAGAGATAATTGTGGACATGCCAGGCACTCCCTTCAATGTCCTTGCTTTCAAGAGTTCACTTCTCATAGCTTGTGCAGTTCTTTCTAGAAGGCACCCCATGCAAAGAATTCTGCCCCACCCATAGCTCACAATACATTCACAGCCTTCTTACACAGGCCCCCACATGGAGTAGCTTTTGAATGTCCTATTCATTAATGTCTGGCTCCTGTAGGGAAAAAAGAAAAAGAAAATGAGGGAGAGGGGAGGAGGACAAAGACCCTTTATATCTCCTGGAAGCTGCTTTGGTCTGATAAGGCTCCAACAGTTGTGCAAGGGTGGAGGCTGCCTGTATCTGTCTGCCCCTCTGCCAGCAATAGCAGCAGGGGCTTGTAAGATGGCTCTGCTTCTTACACAGGCACACATGACCTGAGGACCAGAGCTTGGTGCTGTGGGACAATGGTCTTTTATCCTGTTATTTGTATTACTTTTAATAAAATGCTGATTGGCCAGTAGCCAGGCAGGAAGTAGAGGCGGGGCAAGAAGAATTCTGGGAAGAGGGACGTTTGAGTCTGCAGTTGTGATCCAGACACAGAGCAAGCAAGATGTGACTGCCTCGCCGAAAAAGGTATCAAGCCACGTAGCTAACATAGACAAGAATTACAGGCTAATGTAACTTATAAGAATTAGTTAATGAGAAGCCTGAGCTAATGGGCCAATCAGTTTATAACTAATGTAGACCTCTGTGTGATTAATTGGGATTTAACAGCTGCAGGTTGGGTGGGACAGAAACTTCTGTCAATAAATGGTGCCCAACATGTGGACAACTGCATCTACATAAAGCCTGAGAGAGCTTGGGAAGTAATTCTAGACATAAAATAATAGAGTTAAGTATGGCTTATTGATAGCAGCACTTTCTTGGGTGGGACAGAAAACCTCAGACAACAGCTTAGATACCCAGAACCCATATGAAGGCCAGGCAGGCTGGTGCCACCTGCAGTTGCAGCACATGGGATACAGGCACAGAATCCTCAGCACAAGCTGGCAGGCAGACTAGCTGGACTCTGAGGTCTGCACTGGGGAAGAGAACAAGATAGAAAAGTGATGTGGGAGTGCTCCCCTCTCCTGGGCGGACGCTGGGATAGCTCTGCTCTCTGAGACACATGATGAAGCTCCGACCCAGGATGGACGTAGGCTAGAATCTCCCTGGTAAGCCACCTTTGGGCTACAGCAGATTATTAGAGATGGGCTAGTACAGGTGCAAGAGTTAGCCTAGAAGAGGCTAGATAGAAATGGGCCAAGCAGTGTTTAAATGAGTACAGTTTGTGTGTAATTATTTCGGGGCATAAGCTAGCCAGGTGGCTGGGGTGCTGGGGACGCAGCCCCACAGCTCCCTATTACTACAGAAAAGCAACAAAAAAGACACCAACATTGGGCCTACCCACACACTCACACACACACACACACACACACGCACGCACGCACGCACGCATGTGCTCGCTTACCACACAGTTTTTAGAGCATCAATATACTTCAGGAACAGAAGTCTCAATATTTAGAGAGCCATATTGCCTCCCCCATCACAACTTTTATAAAAACTGCCCCATAGAACACACACATAGATGCCGAAGGGAGGGCTGAAACTGACCAAATGAACCACAGATTTTCACTTAGACTTTCCCTGAAAATTGCAGGCTTCACAGCCTGAAGGCTGACCTGGAGTGTGTCAGGAGCCCAGATGACAAGGCAGAGTCTTGAGACTTTCTACTTACTCTCAGAATCCCCTTTATAGCCTTTCTCAAAAAGATTTCTTATTTTTAATTATATGCTTGTGTCTGTGTACATGAGAGCAGGTGCCCACGGAGCCAGAAAAAATGCCCTATCCCCCTAGAGCTGGACTTACAGGTGACTGTGAGTGCCCAGGTTTGGTGGCCCCATCCTCTGCAGGTGCAGCACCTATCTTAGCTGCTGAGCCATCTCTCCAGCCCTGGGTTTGTGTGTGGTCGTTTTTATGTTCTGTTAGCAGAGCCGCAAGTGCTCACTTTTGGTTAGTGTTGGGGAATATTACTTGTCCTGTATGAAGTTGTGTCACTGTGATTGGCTTAATAAAAATCTAAGTAGCCGATAGCTAGACAGGAAGTACAGGCAGGACTTCTGGACAGAGGGAGCATAGGGAAGAAGAGATGGAGAGTCATCTGCTGGATGCAGGGGGAGCAGAATGGCCAGGGCAGAGTAAAGGTAGCTGAGCCAGGTACGAAGGTAGATTTCAAAATCTGGGCTAATTTAGGTTGTAAGCACTAATTGGGAACAAGCCTGAGCTAAGGGCAAGCTTTCATAGTTAATAAGACTCCGTATCTCTCTCTCTCTGTGTGTGTGTGTGTGTGTGTGTGTGTGTGTGTGTGTGTGTGTGTGTGTGAGCTGACGGCCCAAAGAAAAATCTGGCTACAGGTTAGTTTGCATGTTTCAGTCTTTTTACTTCCAACCTGTGTCTAAGATGGAGTGAGTTTCTTACATAAAATGTATACTTGGCTTCTTTAAAAAAAAAAAAGTCATTTAGGCAACCTATGTCATTTTCCTGGGTAGCTTAGCCCATGCGTGTGAGGGCGCTGCTGTGGGGAGGGCTTGTGGTCACAGTTCGCTAACACCCTGGGTCTGAGAGCTTTCGTTCCCCTTTCCTTTTTATTAGTTTCCATTTTGTTGAGGCTCAGGTAATACAGCACTGTCCCAGAGTCCCTGATGAAAGGACAAAGGTCCAGTCTGGGGCTGAAGCCAGGACCTCGAAGAACTCAAGGTTGTGGCTTTTGGGCATCCAACTCTGCCCTGGGCTGTGGTCATCAGACCCATGGCAGCTGTGACTGATTGCCCTGTATTCTCTTGTTATTGTCTGACTTAGCTCTCCACTGACCTTGGCCATATCCCGGTAACTAGTATAGAAGATGCTGTTCTTCTTAACAAACTTGCTTGGCGTAAGTCATCAGCTCATGCAAGGCCTGCTGCTCCCAGCTTTTGCTTTTGCCTTCTTTATTTATCATCTCAGATCCTCCCCGGACACCCTGCCATTTGGGATCCTTACTCCTGCGGGTTCAGGTTATTCTTTTTGTTGTTACTCTTTATTGTTCAGGTTTGGTAGGAGCAAGCTTCAGTTCCCTTCTCATTTCCTTTCTTGCATATGTGGATGGTTTCTGCTTTAATGTGCTATTTTATCAATTCTTGGCAAGCTTCAAACCATGTATTCTGATCATGTTGGTCCTCTTACCCTCCAAACTCTAGCCCCATAGAGGATTATACAAAACATCCTAAAGCTATGTTAATTGCTTTTAGAGAGATGTGAACTTCATTTTTTTTTCTAGATAGTGTTTCTCTGTAGCTTTGGAGCCTGTCCTGGAACTAGCTCTTGTAGACCAGGTTGGCCTCAAACTCACAGAGATCCACCTACCTCTGCCTCCTGAATGCTGGGATTAAGGGGCACACCACCGCCCGGCCCTATTACATATTTAATAAATAAAAATCACGATTGTGGTGAACTCACAAATAAAAGCATCACACAGTTAGATGAAGATAGCCATTCACACACTTACCCCATCTCAAGCCCTGTACAAAACAATTCTCCAGAGCGGTGGTTCTCAGCCTTCCCGACGCTGTGACCCTTTAATACTGTTCCTCGAGTTGTGCTGACCCCAGCCATAAAATCGCTTCTGATGCTACTTCATAGCTGTAATTTTGCCACTGCTACGAATCGTAATGTAAATATCTGATATGCAGGCTATCGGATATGTGACCCCTGTGACAGGATCATTCCACCCTGACAGGGGTCCCCACCCACAGGCTGAGAACTCCTGTTCTATGCACTTAGAATGGCCGTTCTGAAGCTGGAAAGCTTTGCTTAGGATTTTACACTTTCACCGTCAATTACATTTTTATGCTGTTATCTACCACAACAAAAGAAGAGGAAAGATGACAGAGTTGAAACTGGAAAGCAATGCTCTTCTGTCCTCTTAACGACTCGTGAGACCTTGCTTGCTCCTTCGGACATTGTCACCCTCACAGCTGTCTCCACACATCCAGACCTACATCGCGGGGTGGGGTCCACATATGAGAGACAATGAGCAGAGCTTTCGACATTAAACTCTTCTCCTGAGGGTCAGAAAGATGCTCTTCCAGAGGACCCAAGTTTAGTCTCTAGCACCTACTTCAGGTGGCACCCTAGTTTTAGGGGATCCAACACCTTCTTCCTTAGACACCAACACACACACACTAAAAAAGAAAAAAGAAAGAAAGAAAGAACATACGTCCTTAAAAATTTTAAAGCCAGGCATGGTGGCACACACCTTTAATCCCAGCATTTGGGAGGCAAAGGCAGGTAGATCTCTGTGAGTTCAAGGCCAGCCTGGTGTTATTGAGTGAGTTCCAGCACAGCCAGAGCTATACAAGTGAGACCAAGTCTCAAAAAACAAACACAAAACCGACTTTACTTCTTTACTTCTCCACCTCCACTACTGTAAATACTTATGAAAGAGTGAAAACCAGTTAAGAACGCAAATGCCCAAAGGCTTTCCGTCCCTCCCACTCTGTGGAGAGCTCGCCTTTACATCTCATCAGGCTGGAGTTGTGTGTCCTCTTTAATAAAGACCAAAACTTGAAGAACTCTAATATTTCTGTTTCTTGACTGGGCGTGGTGGTGCGCACCTTTAATCCAGCACTTGATAATCCAGCAGAGGTACGTGGATCTCTTTGAATTCAAAGATAATAGTCCTGTCTATATAGAAAGGTACAGGACAGCCAGGGCTAACCAGAGAGCCCTGACTCAACATTTTTTTAAATTATTTATTTATTTTTTTTAGATTATGATTTAATTACATCATTTTCTCCTTCCCTTTCCTGCTCTCTGCCATGAGGATACTAGACTAAACTTCTGAAACTGTAAGCAAAGCCCCAATTAAATGCTCTCTTTGATAAGAGCTGCCTTGGTCGTGGTGTCTTTTCACAGACCAGAACAGTGACTGTAGTAGGCCATAGGCAGGTGCTCCACCACTGAGGTGTATCTCCAACTGGTAACAATTTCACTTCAGCCTCATAGTAGCGAATAATTTTGCTGCATGTTAGCAGGAGTGTTCCCTCTTACACCACTTTAAATATATCAACCCATACCTTCCAGATTCCAAGCTGCCCACTCAGACACTTCTGGAGGCGGTCTAGTCCAGGTGAGGAACTGTGCTCTGGCTTTCAAAATTATCTCCATGCCCACTGCTGCTGACGTGCACCGAAACATGCACCACTTGCGCTATCAGCCACTGGAAACCATTCTCAGAGACCATGGGACTCTGTGACTCACACACACACACACACACACACACACACACACACACACACACACCTGGTAGCCAGCATTTAAAACAATTGTCAGTGAACAAAATGCTACATGCAGTGTACAATGCTCGAGAAAGTCTTTGTCAGAGATGATAACATGCTCCGTTGTTCCTGTACCGTGCTGTTAAATCATATCCCCAAAGTGTGTATTTTATGTGCACCACACGTAGCTAAGTACAGTGTTCCTCTGAGATAACTGGCACCTGAGTCACCTAAGTCTAATGGTGCTCACTGTGAGAAGCCTTGTAAACATGGCACTGCCAGAAGCCAGCACTCCGCTCGGGCAGTAAGGACTGCCATACTCACACCATCTTCTGTGGAGCTGGTCTCATGGAGAAAGCGCAACACGGAATCTTTCACAAATCTGTCCCCTAATAAATGCAAAGACGAGACCTGTGTGGATAGATGGTATCAGACAAACAATGCTAAGCATAATGATTCACGGAGATGATGTGAGGCTCCCTCGGGAATGTGGCTCATGTGTCAAACACAGCATTAAAATGTAGAAAATCTGGACGTAGTGTGCACATTTTTAATCCTAGCACTCAGGGGCAGAAGTTTGAGGATCTCTGTGAGTTTGAGGCCCGCTTAGTCTACAGAACAAGTCCCAGGACAGCCAAGAGTACACACAGAGAGACCCTCTCTCAAAATAAATAAATAATCATAGAAGAACACAGTACCGGATACACATGTTTGTAAACACAATGCTTCACTCCCACTCATGTATCTGCCTACTTAAACACAGACTAAAGATATATATTAGTGATCAACACCCTGCACACACTATATACTGCTGAACACAATGGTCCATAGGTTTAACCTGCATTCAGTAGTTCAGGAAACCTGATGTTGTCAGTCCAGAGACTAGTCATATGGACACAACCTAGCAACACAGCATCGCTTGCATCTTCACCCTCTTTGGTTGCCGCATGGTATTTGGGGATAGACAGCGATCGAATGTGCCTTTGTCTCCTCCTTGCCATTAGCAGTTGCCCCGCTTTTCACAGTGCCATAATGCACCTGCCCTGAGGTCGTGTGACAGCACGGCTTAAAGTCAGTAGTGACTGCATCCTCTATTTGCTGTGTGATACATATGTGACAATACGACGCATGTATACATGAATAAGGTGTATGTCCCCTCTTTCAGTCATTGCAGGGCTTAGTATTTTCCATAGTGACATGATGTAGCCGAGTTTCATGGTCTTTGATGTTATATGACATCCTCAGCAACACTGTGACATAGTATGAATCAAGAACTGGCTCCTCTTTGGGTTATTAGACAAACGTTAGATATTAGATGTATTATGTAGTGACACAAAGTGACAAAAATGTGTGTCCCCTGCTGCTGTCATATACTTTATATGGAATAGTGTAAACCAATCTGAGCCTTCTCTCAGTTGTCACATGTACCATGTGATGTGTGACTGATGACCTCTGTCCTCTCAACTGATACATCCCATCTCTACACATGTAATGTGACTCAGCTCTGCATCCCAGCTCATCTTGCACATGATATTTTGTGTAATGGAGAGTGAAGACTCAGAGCTGATATGCTTATTCTTCATCCCTATGAGGACAGATGGCAGCCCTGGCACATCATGTCACAACGTCACAGATGATGTCACATCACTCGAACAACAGACTGTGGCTCACTGTCGGCATGCCATCTCTAGACTGCCATGTTAAACAACAAGGTGAAAAACTGTAACTCCAGCCTCCATTCCTGACCATCTTAAGGGACCATCTATGTGCAGTGGCCTGATGTGACACAGCACGGTGCTCTGTTCTCCTCTGGGCCACTGTGTGACGTCACAATGTACTATGACTCAGTCTCCCTTCCTTTTCCATTCCTTCTCATATGACATGTAATATGACTTAGTTGTAAGATGTGTGGAGGTATGTATCTTCCATTAGATGTCCTATGATATCACAGATGACATGGTGGTGTAATGAAACCCCAGTCTTCATCCTCCTTGGCTGTCATAGGCTGTAATATGCTACCTAGGGAAGCAATGTGACCCAGCTTTCAGCTTTCGGAGACATCATAAGATAGACAGTAATATTGTGTCTCAGGCATGTGTCCGTTTGGGCTCAGTTTGTGTCTTAATCAGTGTGCTAAAGAGACACTTAAGAATTGCTCACACTCCAATATCCAGAGATGAGCATGTGAACATTTAATGACTTTTTTAGAGCCAGGGTCTCGTGGATCTCAGGCCAGCCTGGAATTCACTACATAGCCAGAGCTGACCCTGAGCTTCTGACTGTGCCTCCAGCTCCTGAGTCCTGAGATGACCGGTGTGCACCACCATGCCTGGTTTATGTAGTACCGCAGATAGAATCCCAGGGTGTTGTGTATGGTAGGCAAGCACTCTACCAACTGAGCTATATCCCTGCATTGGCTGGTTTCGGGTGTCAACTCGATACAAGCGAGAGTCATTATAAGAGAAGGACAAGGAGCCTCAGTTGAGGAAAGGCCTCCATGAGATGCAGCTGTAATTTTCTCAATTAGTGATCAATGGGGGAGTGCCCAGTCATTGGTGGGTGATTCCACCCCTGGGCTGGTGGTCCTGGGTTCTTTAAGAAGGCTAAGCAAGTCAGGGGGAAGCAAATCAGAAAGCAGCTCCTTTCCATGATCTCTGCATGAGATCCTGCCTCCAGGATCCTACCCTGTTTGAGCTCCTGTCCTGACTTCCTTCAGTGGTGACAGCAATGTGGAAGTGTAAGCCTAATAAACCCTTTTCTTCACAACTTGGTTTTGGGTCATGGTGCTTTGTTGCAGCAATAGAAACCCCAACTAATACAATCCCCAGCTACAGATCATGACTGTTAAGTGTATGACTTAAATGATTCCTCATAATTTGGCATCATAATTTGATATACTGTCAACCTTAAATTACAGCTACTTTATACTTATTCCTGCAAATTACTTCTTCATGTACAGGTGTCTTAGTGACTTTCCTATTGTCGTGAAGACACCATGACCAAGGCAACTTATAGAAGGGTTTATTGAGGTCTTAGTTTCAGAAGGTGAGTCCAGAACCATCATGGTGGGGAGCGTGGCATTAGACAGATGGGCATGGCCCTGGGGCAGTAGCTGGTAACTTACATCTTGATCCATAAGCATGAGGTAGTGATGGGGGTGGGGAAGAGAGAGAGAGAGAGAGAGAGAGAGAGAGAGAGAGAGAGAGAGAGACAGAGACAGAGATAGAGAGGGAGAGACAACAATTAAGGAGAAAG
>NW_004949166.1:679389-682431 GCF_000317375.1 Microtus ochrogaster | reverse complement strand
CTGTAGACCAGGCTGGTCTCGAACTCACAGAGATCCGCCTGCCTCTGCCTCCCGAGTGCTGGGATTAAAGGCGTGCGCCACCATCGCCCGGCAACAGGTATATTTTTAAGAACATGATGACTCTGCAGAGACTGGAACTGTGGGTAGAGAGCCAGCCTTCCAGCAGCAGCTTAGTGTAAGGAGCCCTGTGAAGCACGATTAATAGAAACTCAGAGAGGGAGAGAAACTGGGGTTCAACCTGAAGAGCCGAAAAGCAAAGCAGCCATTCACTGGCTTTTACCTCGACCTCAGTCTGAAATGGTGATCCTGCCTCCAGGAATCTCAAAATAAGACTGTCTGAGAGCTGTATCCTCCCATTTTATAATCCTCTCTAGGGCTCGGATTAAAGGCATACACCGCCCGGTTTATATGGCAACTAGTGTGGCTACTGGGATTAAAGGTGTGTGTGTGTCCATTACCTGGTCTGTAAGGCCGTGCGGCTGTTTTATTCTCAGATCTTCAAAGCAAGCTTTATTTATTAAAATACAATTGAAATACCACAACCTTGCTTTAGAAACATATCATTTCTCTTATTTGTGCTACAAGCTAAATTAAGAATTTTGAACTGCCAGGAGCTAGGGAGATGGCTCAGTGGATAAAGGACCTGCTGAGCAAGCCTGAGTTCAACCTCCCAACACCCCTTTCTTTTCCATTCTCCAGTGGCAGGCTCTTGCTGGGGTTTACAGTTGCCCATGGGGGTGGGATATCTTTTAGGCTCTAATAAAACTATCCTGTGCTTCCATTTGAGTCCATTCTTAAATTATGTTATGAATGAGGCTAAGAACTCCAAAGGAAAGCTGGATTTCCCCTGTATTGTTCTCCTGCAGTGCCCACGGTGGAGGACAACCCGCTGGCCAGCGCCCACCTCAGCGGCCTGAGTACCCGCACACTCCGTGCTGTCCGGATCCGCTTTCTTAAAACATCAGGATGCAGAGGCCTGGGTGAACATCTCCAAAGTCTGGAGCTCAGCGAGCGCCAGGCCAACCCTAACTCACCCCCAAACAAAGAGCGTCCTGGAGTCTCAGGAGGGGAGGGGCGAGTCTTATTGTGCGTGACGCAGGAATCTGAGAGCCCACGCTGACTGGAGGGGCGGGGCGCATGCGTCACCCGCGCCGAAGATTGACGTAAGAGGGCGGGGCGCGCCGGGGAGCCAGAAGAAGCAGATTCGGGGGGCGGCGGGTGGCCGACCGTGCTATGGACCGCTACGCGGCCGCCGGGGATGAGGCGGCCGACCGGGCCCGGCAGCAGGAGCGGCACTACCAGCTGCTGTCAGCGCTGCAGAGCCTGGTCAAGGAGCTGCCCAGGTGAGCGGGGGCTGGGCCGGGGGCGGGACCCGGGGACTGGACCGGGGGTCGGTACCGGGGCGGGGTCAGGACGGAGGTCGCGGTTGGGGTACCGAGGCGAGGGCTGGGGCGAGAGGCCGGGAGCGAGGGCCGCGGCGGGGGACCGGGGCACCGAGCTGGAGGCGGGGTCTGGGACGGGAGACCGAGCCGGGGCCCAGAGCTGGGACGGGGGACCGAGCCGGAGGCGGGGGCTGGAACTGAGGACCGAGCCAGGGACGGGGGCTGGGATGGGGGACCGAGCCTGGGGCTGGAACAGGGGACCGAGCCGGGGGCGGGGGCTGGAACGGGGGACCAAGCCGGGGACAGGGGCTGGGACCGGAGCCGGGAACGAGGCGGAGCAGGGGGGCCCGGCTCACCCAGAGATCTGCCTGCAGCTCCTTTCAGCAGCGCCTGTCCTACACAACGCTCAGCGACTTGGCTCTGGCGCTGCTCGACGGCACCGTGTTCGAGATCGTGCAGGGGCTTCTGGAGATCCAGCATCTCACCGAGAAGAGCCTGTACAACCAGCGACTGCGGCTGCAGAACGAACACCGAGGTGCCCGAGGGGGGAAAGGGAGGGGGCGGCGACGGAACCTTTCCAGGGCGGCTCTGGGCGTAGGAGCCTCGCGTGGGCAGTCAGGTGTGCAGATCCTAGGCTGGCTCTTTTGACAAGCTACTCAGGAACTTCTTACTTGCGTTCCCCAGGTCCCCTCAGACAGGATGACCTTGCTGACTGTAGGTCTGTTGACAGCTCTGTCGTACTGGTTAGATAATGCGTTATTCAGAGCACCTTTCCATTTGAATCTCAGGTTTGATAGGTCTCTGGTGTCCGCATAGAACACCTAGCTGGGCGGTGGTGGCACATGCCTTTAATTCCAGTAATCGGGAGGCAGAGGCAAGCAGATCTCTGTGAGTTTGATGACAGTCTGGTCTACAAGAGCTAGTTCCAAAAAAAAAAAAAAAAAAAAAGGAAACCCCTTCCTATAAATTTTGCTAGGCTGTGCCCGTTGTACCAGCAGGACTTCCTTTCTTTTTCCTCGCTCCAAGCTTGACTTGGGTCACACATTTTAGGAAAGTTGAAAGCATAGTGTGACGATGTCTCTGTGATCTCCACTGATACTTCACTGTAGGTCTTTGGGCTTTGTGAATTGCTTTGGATTTTATTACTGAGGACTGAACCCACGGCCTCTCACATGCTAAGCAAGTTCTCTAGATTAAGTTAAATCTACATGCAAACATTCCCTGCCTTTCTGGGATAGCCTGTGCTGCCAGACAGAATTTCCCCATTAGAAATGTGTGTTGGATTTTGTTAAAAACCTTTTCCAATTCCTACAGAGATGATTAGGTGATTTTTCTGTTAGTATAGTGAGTGGTAATGATTTCTAAATTCCTGACCTGCACTGCATTCTGGAAATGCATCCTGAATTTTTATGATGTATTTTTCTTTTATGTATGTTGTTATTTAATTGTGTGTGTCTGTGTAGTGTTCATGGGGGTGTGTACACATATATGTGTGCACTTGTTGCCCATTCTTGTGGAGAAACCCTGTACCCTGCCTCTAAAAATAAATAAATAATAAAAAATGTTTTACAGGTTTACCTACAGCCCGATCCTATACACACACACACACACACACACACACACACACACACACATACACACACACAGAGAGAAAGAGAGA
>NW_004949166.1:672083-678791 GCF_000317375.1 Microtus ochrogaster | reverse complement strand
TGTAGACCAGGCTGGTCTCGAACTCACAGAGATCCGCCTGCCTCTGCCTCCCGAGTGCTGGGATTAAAGGCGTGTACCACCACCGCCCGGCTCTTTAAAATGTTTTGATAGATAGGTGTATCCCGTTCACAAGTCTAAAGTGCATGACTCAATTCATTCTCTTCTTTTCCTTTTTGGTTTTCTGAGACGGTGTAGTCTAGAACTGGCAGTCTTCCTGCCTCAGCCTCTCCAGTGCTGGGATTCCACGTCTGGGCCAGGCCCTGCTTTGCTCATTGTTTTCAGTGTTCTAGTTGCCGTGTGTGACAGGAGGAGGCTTCGCCTGGCTGCTCCTCTTATATCCATCATTCTTCCTGCATTCACTCTTCGACCTGATCTGGAATTGGTCTTTATTGTACAGAGCCCTTTTATTTGATTTGTTTTCAGAAGACTTGGACCAGGCTCTGGTGTACCTGGCACTGTAAACCTCTGCTGCCTTTAGCCAGATCCAGAAGGTGCTGACTGGGATGGGCCACCTTGCTTTCCTTGGTCATTACCATGTTGAGGTCCCTCCTGAGCAGGTAGCCAGAGTGGAATCTGGAAATTGACCTGGGACTTTTTTTGTTTTGTATTTTTTCTTTTGGTTTTTTGAGACAGGGTTTTTTTTTTTTTTTGTTTGTTTCTTTGAAGCCTGTCCTGGGACTGGCTCTTTAGAGCAGGCTGACCTTGAACTCACAGAGATCCACCCGAGCACTAGGATTAAAGGTGCGCGTCACCACCATCCCACATAAGATAACTTCTTTTTCCTTCGAGACAGGGTTTCTCTGTGTAACAGCCCTGGCTGTTCTGGAACTAGCTCTGTAGACCAGGCTGGCTTAAGACTCATAGAGATCTGCCTCTCAAATGCTGGGATTAAGGGTGTTGGCCAGCACGGGACCTGGGACCTGGGTGAGACTTTGAGCAGCTGAGCTGAACAGACTGAAGGAGATGATGTATTGGTGCATATACCCATTGCCCCAAGCCTTGTCTCCTTCGTGTTCATTGCAACCAGATAATTAGGGCACCTTTCTTTCCCCTTGTCTTGATGGAGTTATGTTGAGGTGGCCTTCATTTTCAAGCAATGATACATGGTATTATTGAGGTACATACAAAATGCTGAGAACTAGGTACTGCAGACTCTATTGGAGTTAAGGGGACCTCAGGAACCTTCCTGAATAGAGCTGTCCTGTGACCCTCTTCTCAGAATAAGAGTGTTAGCTTTTGAGTTTTTCAGGGCCAACCAGCCAGCCACACTGGTGTGATTGCAATTCCTTACCGTCCCATGCCCCCATCAGAGCAGGTAGTTTGTACGCGTCCATATGTGTGCCAGTTTATCAGGAACCCAGCACTTTGCTTGCTGCAATAGACTTCCCAGTGCAGGACCCTGTTGGCGTACAGGATGGGCCTGAACACATCCTTCACCTCCTCTGGCTGCTGAGCAGGGCTGCTCTGCTTTCCTGTAGGGTGGCACCAAGCTTGGTTTGACACAGCTGCACTGCTGGCAGACAAGAGCCTCTTCCTCCTCTTCTGGGCTTTTAGCTCTGTAATACTTTAGTAGGTGTCCTACAATGACATCCTATTGAAGACATCCAAGATAGCACAGCTAGAACTGTCACCTGAGTCCAGCAGCCACCTGCCACAGGCACCTGTCTGCCTCCTGTCCTTGCCCTGGGTATACTGTGCTCTGAGATCATTGCCATACCTGCCATACCTGCAGGCCTCTCAGCACTCTAGAGGTGAAGGGCTTCTCAGACGAGGCCTCTAACCCAGCTTTGGGCTGCCTCTCTTCCCAGCACCTACCCCTGCTGACAGCTCTTCTTCCCTCCTAGTGCTCAGGCAGGCCCTAAGGCAGAAGCATCTGGAAGCCCAGCAAACCTGCCGGCCCCACAACTTGCCAGTGCTCCAGGCAGCCCAGCAGCGTGAGCTGGAGGTAGGAACTGGGACAGGATAGCTGAGCCCGGCTATGTCAGTGGAGGGGCTGAGGGTAGTTTATAAGCTGAGCTCATGGCTTGTTGGAGGTTTGATGAGGTCTACTTCATGACTTTTCTCCATGGGGACTAAGGTGTGCTCTAGTTGAGAGGAGAGTCACAACCTGTCTGTCACTCCCCTGTTCCTCCATTTAAGCGTCTCTGGCCTGAGCCTGCATGAGGCAGAGTCGGGGTGATGAAGTGCAATGGTGGGATGGCTAAAGTAGTCAGGAAGAGGCCTGTGTTACCATGGAGACCCACAGGAAGCCAACAAGCCATGGTGTCAGGATTGAAGGTGGTGGGCAGATGCATTTCTAGCTGGGACTGTTGGGTAGCCTTATGGAGCCCCTCTGCTGAGCCACAGCAGGAGGAAGTAGCAGGCAGGGATATTTGAGGCATCCTTGGGCAGAAGCCCGAGCAGGAGCCACCCTTACTCAAGTCATTGCAGGCCATGGAGCATCGAATCCGGGAGGAACAGCAGACAATGGACCGTAAGATTGTCCTGGAACTGGACCGGAAGGTTGCCGACCAGCAGAGCACACTGGAGAAGGCAGGAGTAGCTGGTTTCTACGTGACCACAAATCCTCAGGTCAGCACCTAGGCCAACCCTGTCACAGCCATCGCCCCTGGCCCCTGAAGGTTCTGTTCTGTGTGGAGTTTGTTTTTTATTTGTTTTGGTCTCCTTTTCTTTAGGTGGAGGGTAGTGTATTGCTTGTTTTATTTTTATTTATTTACTTATTTTTGGAGACAGGGTCTGCTACACTGCTCACTCTGGCCTTTAACTTGAGGTCCTCCTGCAGTGGCTTCTAATTAGAGCACAGGGATTACAGACATGTCAATACATCGAGTCCCTGGAGTCCTAGTGAAGCTTAGCATTGGTGGTAGGCAGAGGCGAGGTGGAAGGCCCTGGGAAGGGCATGGAGGGAATGCCCACCTGTCCAGCTTTGCAGGCGCCTACCCACCTCCTGCATGCTAACCCCCTCCAACCACTCTAAAGAAGCCAATTAGAGACTGCTGGCCCTACTAGGTGCCGCGGCCCAGATTCTCCCTCTGCCTTGCCCTAGCCAGCTTCCCCTTAGCCTTACTACCTAGCATCTTGTAGGCCCTTGTATGTCTTAGACCAAGACAGAAGGGCATGAGCTGTCAGACTGGCCCTTACAGGACCTCTTTTTACATTTCAGGAGCTGACGCTGCAGATGAACCTATTGGAACTCATCAGGAAGCTGCAGCAGAGAGGCTGCCAAGTAGGAAAGGCAGCCCTGTGACCAAGTGAGGGGCGAGGGTCCCTGCTGTCCTTCATTGCCTAGAATGGCTGGCAGATGCCTAGTGACCGCCTTGTTACTGGTGCCGGAACGCTTCAGGGAGCAACTGGCTGCCCAGCTGCCACCAGGTGTGATCTTTGCTAGGAGATGCTGATGAGACAGAGACTGCACCTGCTGCCATCCTCCGTCCAGGTGTGGGGAGGGGTCCAAGCAGCAGGAATGGCATGGTGTGAAGGCTCCATGACTGAGGGTTGAGTGGGACTGTTGGTTCTAGCACCTTCCCTTTGGGTATACCCACATTTCCTCCAGGCTTGGTTTTGCCTTGTTCTGGTGTGGCCTAGAAAAATAAAGACCTCAGCACATGGTTTGTGTCCATGCTAGCTAGGATCCTTTCCTAGTGGCTCTGGCCATGGTGGAGCCAGCAAAGTGGCAGCCACCACATGGCAGTGGCTTTATGGGATACCCACCCAAGCCCTTATGCCTTTCATTGTCATTTTTGCCTAACCAGGTCACCCCAGTTAAGGCATAAGAACTCACCTCCAAACTGCTGAGTGAAACTTGAGAGTTTAGCAGGTGACGGGGGACCTGCCAGAGCCAGCTAGGGCTTGACTTACTGGAGTGAGGGGCACAGAGGGGCAGGAAGGGTTGGAGGGAGCTGGGCCTCGGCATCTGTGTTTTGCCTGCACTCTTCCACACCCATGGGTCGGGATGTGGAATGCAAGCGGCTGGGTGTCATTGTGGCCAGGCAGCGGTGGTCCCAGTGTCTGGATTGGAATGGCCTCTGGCAACTACAGGCAATGTTCCATCCAGGCCAGTCCCTGTGCTGCTCAGAGCTGACTTCATGTTCAGGCACTAAGAAAGGTGATGGCTCTCAGTTACAGCGTGATTTATTGACTAAACAGGCTTCTGTCCCTGGTAGAAGGTAGTTCTAGACTGGAGCTCTATAGCCTGCAGAGGTGATCAGTTGCCACTAGTTAGTGGAGGAGCTCTCAGGCTCTGGCTGATCCCATACCTGAGTGTCTGCTCCTGGAGGTGCAGGAAGTCCCAGAGGGTAGTCCCCACCTCAGTACCTCAAAGATTTGACATTAAAAGATGAACCCTATCAGGGTATGTTGGGCTAAGGAACCCAAGCCCACCCAAAGCTGTGCCTTGCCTAAGGTCCCAGAGGTAACAGGTTGAGTGGAGTAGGTGAGAGGGTGGTTGCTGAGTGACTAGGCCGGGTGATGGAAGAGGTTGCCGGTGCGCAGCCGCCTGTGGAGCTCCTGCCATAGCAGCTGCCTCTCTCGCTGAGCACCCTTCATGATGCTGCTGTTCTCCAGGGCTCGGCGGGACAGGTAGGGCAGCACCTCCATCACAGGACCATAGGGTACATACTTGTACACAGGAAATCCTGCCTGGCCTGCATACACACACAGAGCCATGAGTGTCCATGCACAACACAGTGCCTCCCGCGCCCCTGCACGTGCCCAGGACAACCCAGCTCACCTAGCGGGAAGCTAATTTGATCACACATCCCCAGCAACTGTCCGAAGCACACCTGGCCATCATCAGGATGCAGGCCCAGCTCCTCCATCCTGTGAAGGGGGACAGGCTGGTAAGGACCCAAACCAGGACATAGGCACACTGACGCATCTCTGAGCCCCTCTTTTTCCCTTCACCTACGTTCTAGCCAGTCTCTGTGGGGTGGGGCAGGGATGTGAGCTCTGCTCTAGCTACCTAGGTCTTCCTAGTACAACTTCCCTGCCCACAGGGAAGGCCCAGGCAACAGACTTGCTTTTCCCAGTCCAGTGCCTCTGCCACCCTCCTCCACCTGCAGTGCGCTGTGGCACTCTGAGCCTTGCTGCAGTGACTGATACCCAGCCCTGCCCCATTCTCCTTTGCTGGCTGCACAGCTGTTGTTTTGGTCTAATGGAAAGTGAGATGTATATGCTACAGCTATCATGTTGAAGGCTCAAAAAAAAATTGAGATGACTTCATTTTTAACATGGCTACTAGAAAATTTACAGATATAATTGTGGATTACATTGCATTTCATGTATGTATGCTTAGTTTTCATGTATGTACATCCATGTGGCCAGAGGACCATTGGACATTGTTCCTCAGTAGCCATCCACTGGTTTTTGGGAGTCTCATCATCCCAAGGCCTAACAGTTTGGCTAATCCTCCCGTGTCTGCCTCCCTAGTGCTGGAGTTGCAAGTTCTTAGCCCCACACCCAGCTCTCTTGCATGGAGTCTATGAATCAAACTACAGTCCTCATGCTTGCATGTCAAGCACTTGGAAGCCACTTTCTTGGCTACTTCACTTGAGTGGAAGGCGAGACTGTGCCTGCTCATTCCATGTTACCACCCCCAAACACTCAGCAGCACCTAACAGGTCCCATGCGTTCCCTCAGCCCTGTGTCACCTGCCACTCACAAGCCATCAAGAAACCTCCAAGTCAGGCTGGCAGAACCTACCTGCAGAGGGTGAAGCGCACTGTGTCCTCATTGTGGGAAGCCACCATCACCTCTGCCTTAGGGCTGTGCTTCAGCTTCTCGAGAACATAGTTAAGGCACCTGGGACAAGGACAGTCCTACCTAAGCTTGGCTCCGGCCAACCACCACCTTAACCCCTCTTGGCTCTGCAGAGGAAAGTGGTTTTACAGAACCCAGAGTCACCCAGCAAGCTGGCTTCTCTGAGGCGGCCACAGTTGGAGCTGGACCAGGGCCAGAGTCTCAGAAAGGAGGGCAGCATCTGGCTTCCCTAGCTGGTGTATGTGAAACATTCCTGCCTGGAATTCAGAAGATAAGGACATTTACCCTAGGAACTCACTGCACCACCAGTGCAGGAAACCCAAACAGTGACAGATTCGCAGGCCCCTCCCATGGTTAAAAAAGCAGTAAGCAGTAGGAGGGGCCTGAAAATCTGTCACTGTTCGGGTTTCCTGCACTGGTGCAGTGAGTTCCTAGGGTAAATGTCATTGCCTGCTCTTCCAAAGGTCCTGAGTTCAATTCCCAGCAACCACATGGTGGTGGCTCACAACCATCTGTAATGAGATCTGGTGCCCTCTTCTTGCCTGCAGGCATATATGCAGACAGAATATTGTATACTTAATAAATAAATATTTAAAAAAAAAGCAGTAAGCAACTCCACGAAGCTGCCTGCAAGCTGTTCAGGGAGCCCCAGGGATGCAGCTTCCATTGAGTTGGGACGGGCTTTTCAATGATGCCACTGCCTTTGAGTCACCCACCCCTAACCCTGTAAGTAACGCCAATAAATAAATCCTTTGGTTGACCAAATTCGATTTGGATGGCGTCAATCCATCGTTGGTGTCCTAGCTGGGTGAACAGACATTTGTTCACATCTCCCCAGCAGAAGTGCTCTGAAAAGGGAGGGCCAACAGCATCCCACCAGAGCTAGCAGGGCCAACAGCATCCCACCAGAGCTAGCAGGGCCTACAGCATCCCACCAGAGCTAGCAGGGCC
>NW_004949166.1:642036-671933 GCF_000317375.1 Microtus ochrogaster | reverse complement strand
CCACCAGAGCTAGCAGGGCCTACAGCATCCCACCAGAGCTAGCAGGGCCTACAGCATCCCACCAGAGCTAGCAGGGCCAACAGCATCCCACCAGATCTAGCAGGGCCTGTTTGAACCTGTGGCTTTGCTTCTGGGCAAGAGCCCTATAGCAGACTCCTGGCTCTTCAGGAAATAAAAGGAAGCGGAGGCCTCAGGTAGTGTGGGTATCCCTGAGCACCAATCTCAGTGGTATCGCCAAGGACACTGCCCACCTGGACAGCACATATGCTCTTTGACCCCATATATCAATTTCTAGGAACATGCCCCAGCTGTGTCCTGTGACTACACATGCATACGGCAGAGGCGGGTAGGATGTTCAGTGAGTCCGTTACAATATCCAGGAGAGGCCATGGAGTCTGAACACAACACCCTTGGGTGTCCTGTCCTGGTTACTGTGTTGACATAGGGGACAGTGCGCAGTGTAAACATTGGCATATGGCACTGCCTGGATGTGCGGCAGACTCTTGAGATGGAACAGGAAGGAGCGGGAGCCTAAGGAGACAGCATCAGGTTTGCAATAGGCAAGCACAGCCCCGGGGTGGGGGGGAGGTGACGCTAGACTGCATGCACTGGTAATATAGGTTATGTAGGTAAGCTGTCAGTGCTGTTTGAACCCACTGAGATGCTGGCTGTAGACGTGGGGTTGTCCCCACACTCCAGATCAAAGCATATTTTATTCTGAAGTCCTCTAACCACCCCCCCCCTTATGTAAGGCTAGCCCCTCGGTTCTGTCACCATGAGAAGGAAGAGCAATGGCTAAGGGTATTAAAAATAGGATGTCCTTAGCAGCTAGAAGTTAAAAATCCAAAAGAAGTTGACAACATTTATCTCTCAATAGAAAACGTTTACAGTGGGAAAGGCGAAAAGCTGGTCCTGCAGAGAGAGCGGCTGTGTGTTTGCCCCCACTTTGCTGTACCTTTTGTTTGCTCTCTTGATTGGGCTATTCCAGCTGTCTCTGCTTGTCATTGTGAGCCCAGGATTTGGTGATGTTTACTCTCTGCTGCCTCTCTCCAGTTATTCTTTTACTTTTGCTTGCTCTATGCTTAGTAAACTCATCCAAAACTGAAAGCACGGCTACCATAGATCATCCTCCATAGTGCACAGAACAACTGCACACCACACAGAGTCCCAGTGATCAACAGCAGAAAGAACAGATGTGCCACTGTCGCTGATCGCCACCTGAACTAGAAAGCAGGCGGCTGAACCAGCCACATGGGGCAAGCCAGGCACCTGGGTGAATCTTTCTCTCTTCCCTTCTCTCATCTCAAACATCCCTGGCTGATTTCAAACTCACTTTGAGGCCAAGGATGACTTTCAACTACTGCCCTTCCTGCCTTCTCCTCCCGAGTGCTGAGGTTAAAAGTGTCCACAAATCATGCCTAATTTTTGTGGTGCCGGGGTTCAAACCCAGGACTTCAGGCATGTTAAGCAAGCACTCTACCACATGAGCTAAGTTCTAAGTGTCAGCAGACGCCAACTGGGGGCATAGAGGCCAGTGTTTATCCATATTCAAGAGAAGAAAGAGTTGATGCTTTGGAAGAATATGACAGTAGCAGAAATAGCACCTTTGCCCTCCGGAAACTGGTTCTGCCTGAATGTCATCACACTCAGGGCCAAGGTTCTCTTGCAAGAAAGCACAGAAATCCCTCTCACCTGTGGTACATGACATTGGTGGCCTCGTATGTAGGGTTAATGGGGTACTCATAGCCGATCTCCACAGCCCTGGCACGCTCTTGGGCCATGTATGCGCCACGTACCAGCTTGGCCCCAAAACACCAGCCTTCACGGTGAGCCAGTTCCATATCCATGGTCACATTGTCATAGGCCTCCTGCAAGGCCAAGCTCAAAAGTCACAGGGAGCCAGTCTGGTGGCAGCACTAGGACAGCCTACTTCCTCTGTATCTCAGGTTAAAGTGCCCAGGCCAGCCAGAGGCTGCTGGGGAGACATGACACTCAAAGGATCTGCGAGACAGATGTGGATGAAGCTGAGCCTCCAACCTCCACCTCCAAGGAAAGGTGACAGAGGCCATCAATAGTCTTCTCTCTGTAACCTGAGATGGCCCTGTGGGTGTCAACCCAGATGCCTGGAGTTACTGTGTATTTCAGAGTCAGGTGGGCCAGTTAGGAGCAAACTGCCACCTGTCTGGGACTACTCCCATACACACCATGTCTCTGGGTGCCCAGCAACTTATTAGCCACCTTGGGCTGAGGGGTTGGGCTTGGGGTTTTTCTGGGCTCACAAGTCTGCTTCTTTAACCCTGTCAAATCTTCCAGGAGAGTATAGTGATTTTTTTTTTCAGATTCAAGAGGGCCCTGTGCTAATAATAGGATAGTCAGCTATGACTCTTCAGAGGAGCCTGGCACACTCTGAAAGAGCTCCTTGCATTTTGTTATGACTGTGGGAAGATGATTTGCGGGGCACCACAGTGCACATGTGGAAGTCAGGGGAAACTTAGAGAAGAAACTGTCTCTCTCCGTTCACCATGGGATCTGGGGATCAAACTCAGGTTGGCAGGCTTGCAAGTATGTCCACGGAGTCACTCGCCAGACCACACATATACTCTTGGATCCTGGACAGGCTCCAGGCAGCCTTGTTCCTCCTTTGTACCTGGCACCAGCCCAACCTCTCCTGCAAGCCCAGGTGTGGCCACTGGGCAGGGCCTGTTTCCTACATAGTTGACCCCGGTCTAGGATTAGTAGCCCGCCCATTCCTTTATCTGTGCTGCTCTGGCCTCTACAGATACTGCATGGCTTCACAGAAAGGCATATCCATGCAGGGTGGTGGGGCACACTGCCTTGAGAGCGTCGGCAGGAGGTAAATGACTGTACCTTGAGGTAGCACTGGAATGTGTTGAAGATGAGTGGCTGATCCACATTGAACCTGCGCTGCATCTCCAGGGTCAGGCGGCTGATGGCCGGCTGGAAGTAGCTCTGCTCAGCATCTATCATCAGCCGCACGCCTGTCTCTCTGGCTTTCTGAGTGGTGCATAGGGTAGAATCTGTGGTTGACGGTTGATGATGCCCTCCCTCTGCTCAGGTGCTAGGGCCCCTAATGCTCTGTACCCCCCAACACAGGTAGGGCTGCTCACACCTTGGCCAGCACATCCATCCTCCCCCACCACAACACACACTTACACACATACACACACACAGATCTGCTCCATACACACACACAGAGATCTGCTCACAAGTTAGCCAGCACATCCATCCTCCCCCAACACACACACACAGCTGCTCACACCTTGGCCAGCACGTCCATTCTTTGCAGCATCCTCTTCATCTGCTGCTCCTCCTCCTCAGTGAACCGTGACAGCAGGGGCTCCAGCTGGCCTGTCTGCGAGTATAGCAGAAGTCAGACCACTGTGGGCCACAGTGCTCCACCTTTAGGCCAGTCACCTCACCCCTCACCAATGCTGTCTTCTGCCCACCCTCCTGCCCCCTCAGGGACCAGAGAGACCACCTCCCAGCACCTTGCCTTAAACCAGTTAGATCCAATGACAACATGCCCTGAACCGAGTGCCAGCCAGCTCATGCCTACACGTGAGGAAAGCTTTCCCAAGTAAGCAGCACCAGGCCCAGGCCTGTACCCCAAGAAACTTATTTCTATGCCCGGCCTTCGATTCTGAGATCAATAGGGAGCCATGAAAAGAAAGGCAAAGGAAGGGAAGCTAGACTCCAGCCAACCAGAAGGCTCCCGGGGGATAGAAAAGGCTCGAGAGGAGGGGCTGTGGTTATGGGGTACTTCCCAACTTGCAGCGTGGGACCAAAATGTGGCCTTCAAGGAGCCAGCCAGCCAGCAATGGACTGATGATGAGAACTGGCAGGCTGGACCCAGAAACCCCATACAGCACAGAGGTCTGCAGCCACGGCCCCGGGATGCTCCTGCAATGCTAATGACCCATCCTTTCACAGATCTCAGCAGCCTCCTTTCACTGAGCACAAACACCATGTGCCAAAGTCTGTCGGTGACCTTGGAGCGGAGACTCTGTGAACACACTGCACCCTGAGGTTCCAGGACAGTGGCTCAAAGTTCGGGTTGGGCCCCCAGTCTCAGGGGCTGGGAACACCACAGAAGAAACACCTGCTCGGCTACTACTGCTATTCCTCCTTCAGAACCCAGAGCAGGTGGGGTTCCACCCCTCTTTCCCCCTGAATACAGGCCACACTAACAACTCACTCTGCCAGATGAACTTGGTGTAACTTCTAAGGCCAGGCTGCAAAATTCGATGCACTTCTGCCTGGCCTTCATCTCAGGGGACACTCACTCTGGGAACCTAGCCACCATGTTTTGGAGAAAGCCCAGATGACAGCCAACATCACCTTCCATGCATGTGAGCAGGGTACCTCTATGACCTGCTGGCCCTGCCAACCTCTAAGTACAAGTAATCAGGAGACCCCAGATGAACCGTGTTTGGCTCTAAAGACTTGTGGTGACCTGACACACAGGACTAGGTGGACCTTCTCTCAAGACACCCATCCTCTCCTTGTGTGCAAAGGTCCACGAGGGTCCCTGTCCCACTGAGCACTGTGGACACTGGGTTTGTCTTTGTGGTGGGGTCAGAAAGAATGACATTTAGTCACAGTGAGTCCCCTGGGTGAGCAGACACATGGAATTGGGGGGTACCTGTACATTGGGGACCACCAGGTGCCTGGAGAGCTGGGTCCTGCTGTCAATGAGGCTGTTCCAGTCCAGCAAGTCCACAGTGCTAAGGGATGAGGTACATCAGCAGAGCAGGCAGCCAGAAATTCTGGGTCAACCACCTGGCTTTACCCCCAGGTACTGGGGTTGTTTGGGGATCCGACACACCAGCCCATCCCTCAAGAGGCTACTTCCAAACTCGGCTTTCACAAAACCCACCCAATGTTTGTTTTAAAAGATTGAATACTGCCTTTAATCCCAGCACTCGGGAGGCAGAGGCAGGTGGATCTCTGTGAGTTCGAGACCAGCCTGGTCTACAGAGCTAGTTCCAGGACAGGCTCCAAAGCCACAGAGAAACCCTGTCTCAAAAAACCAAAAAAAAAAAAAAAAAAAAAAAAAAAAAAAAAAAAAAAAAAAAAAGAAAAGAAAAGAAAAGAAAAAGACTGAATACTGCTCTCAATTACAAAAGAAAATTAAAACCAAAGCATAACTATTTTTGCAATGCATCAGTAGCAATCAAAACACAAAAAGTATACAGAGAATTCCATGGCCAAGTCAGGCTCAAGGAAGAGCCGAGGATGCAAGGCCAGGCAGAATGCAGACCTAGCCTCAGGAGGCCGGAGAAGCTAATGTGCTGGGCCTCCCGAGTACCACCTGACTTGACGTGGGCTCCTGGTGACATTAATCCCAGCCTCTGTCCCTGCTGCCTATCCCAGGGACTCCCGTCTTGCTCTACACTGAAGTTCGGTAATGTCAGGAAGCGGTTCCCTTGACACTGTCATTCCCACAGTTCATCCTTTCCTGGGAGGTGACCAGAAATAGAAGTCACTGGGGCTCAGCTGAGACCATGACTATCCCGGGTGGATGTAAGCTCTTACCCAGACACCCCCAGCGTCTCCGGTGTGAACCACCCCTCGATCTCAGCCCTGGATGCGATGCCCATCTTTGCGATGCTCTCCTTGGGAATTGAGAAGGCAGAGTCAGTACTGCCATCTCTCACTAACCGCAGCACCCAACCCCACCATGGGTCTGTTTGACAGCATCACGTCATCTGTGACAGCAGGACTCATTTCAGGCCCCATTTCTATTCCCAGCTGGCTGTGGTACCCTTTCCATCTTTGCCATTTCCCACATCCACTATCTGCTGAGCCAACTTCCTACCCTCCCAACCATACTCCTTGTAGACAGTAGAGCCGTTCACAATTCCTACCGCAGCCCGGCTTCCCTTCCTCCTCCTCCCTACTACCTCAGCTACGCGCAGCATCTCCAAGACCCCACCTTAGACCACTGTACGGTTCCAGGGGAAGAAGGGCTGCTCACCTGGAGCACCACCACCTCCAGCTTCTTGTCCACGGCAGCACGCCCGGCCTGTCCCTGCTCTGCAGCCATTTGATGGAAGAACCGTCTCCACCTGGTCAGCACGTCTGAGAACTGCAGCTGCCAGTGCAGGTGTGAGCCCCACTGCAGCACGTGCCCAGCTCCTCCAGACAGCCCCGGGGCCACCTCTTTAGCCCCAGAGCACAGCTACCCATCTGAGCATGCCTGAAGCCTTTCAGTGCACATGGTAGCCCAAGGGTCTCAAAGCCTCTGCATTTCAGATGTGTCACCACTTACCAGAAACTGTGGTCTCCCCAGGGCTGTGAGCTTAATGGCTGAGAAACCATCATTACTGGCTCCACCTGTCAGAAGCCAAAGGAAGAGTCACGAGTGTCTCCAAGGAGATGGATGTCTGGGTCAGAGGGACCAGGTGCACCTGATCTTTAAGACCAGTCCTGCAGCCAGTTCCTACCCATAGTGATACCCAGTCCTCTGAACCCCCTTGCACATGGCTGCTCTGAGGGCCTTGCTACAGAGGTGGGAAGGGCTGGTGAAACAGCCTTTGTACTGAGAAGACACTGAGCAAAGAAGCCAGAGAGGTCTGCACATTGCTGGCGCCATCCCTGGCTCAGTTTCTTCCTAATGCCTTCAGCACTATAGGCCATTCATGTATGGGTCCAGAGCACAGAAATGGCAGTGGAGTAGGGGCTGGGGCACACAACTCCAGGGAGAACAATCGGGGAACAAGCAGATGCCCCTCACCAAAATGCCAGAGTGCAATGACTACACAGGCCGCCCTGGTCCGGGAGGCAACTGCTCGTGACTATCCCACCCTGAAAAGTGCAATAAAGGTATGGTACCCACTACCACACCAGCAGGACCACTGAGACCCCATGGCTTAACTGGCCTCCCCATCCTCAATCCTCTTATACCATGGAGAAGTTGGCAGTCACAGGAAATGTGTCATCAGCTCCCAAAACTGGCCCTCAACCTGAGGGGTGGGGATTGCAGAACTCAGTATCAGGACACCATATGCAGGTGCAGCCCCTGGGCAGGAACGTGCACAGGTGCATGGACTTGTCAGGAGGTGCCGCCAGGAGCTGTCAGGACCCTTAGGAAGAAGCTGGACGCCTCTCAGTCCCTGAAGGTCCGGGCATAACCGCTCACTCCAGCCCTAACATCCTCCACAAGTCCAAGGCTCTACCTTGCAGCTAGCAAAGCAGGGGACCCCACCTGAGGCCTCAATGCATTTCAGTAAGTTCTCCATGTAGTTGTCACATTTGGCTTCATTGGCATAGAAGTAAGTGCGGGCACTGATGACACCATCTCTGCGGTCTCCAAAGGCAGGGTGGACCTGATACTGCTTCTCCCTCTTATTTGTGCCTGGGAAGATAGATTCATGGCTTATTAGAGATGTCATAACTTCACCTTCAATTCCCTGCCCATCCTAGCATAAGCTGACATCCCAGAGCTATGACCCTCAAGATGGGCTCCAAATAGGCCTTGCTGAGCATCCTGAAGCTGCCCTCCTGACAGCCCTGCTTGCCCTTCCTACTTGGGTCCCCCTTGCTAAATCTCATGATGCAGTAAATTGGGCCAAGAAAATAGAGACTCCATCACAAAGACTTGGACTGCGGCCTACCAAAGGCCAAGGAGACTGAGCCTTCCTGGAAGAGCTGTTGAAACTACAAAGAGCTTTGGCCAGGCAGTGGTGGCACACGCCTTTAATCCCAGCATTCGGGAGGCACAGGAAGGCAGATCTCTGTGAGTTTGAGGCCAGCCTGGTCTACAAGAGCTAGTTCCAGGACTGGGTCCAAAGCAACACAGAGAAACCCTGTCTCGAAAAACAAACAAACAAAAAAAAAAATACAAAGAGCCTGCATCTCACCAGGGACTCTTAGGTCAGGCACGCAGAGCCAGGACCGTAGCTCTTGCCACAGGAGGCAGTCTCTGGCCTTGTCCCTTGCCCAAAGGCTGGCCCAGGCCTGAAGTCCAGGTGTCTCTGGGGCCAGCAGACTATATTAGCGTGAAGAGTACCCATTCCTAAACTCACCGCTGCTGTCTCTCTCTGCTTCAGAGGTGCACGACCTGTAGGACAGAGGCAAAAGCAGAGGTCAGGTCACCAGGAGGCAGCTGAGCCTTGAACCAAACCATGAACCTGAAGGAGGGCTGGCTCAAGGAAACAGACCAACTTGGGTTAACCCAGCCCTTCCTGGGCCTGGCATGACCATCTGGGTGAGGGAGAGTATGTCCAGGCTTCCTATAGGTCGAGCCTTCCTTACTGATGAGGTCAGGCAAGGAGAGGAGCAGGGGTGTGAGCCACCTTGTACAAAGGGCTCCTCCAACCCAGCAACAATGCTTGCTCTGGCCTGCAGCCCTAACTTCTGTGTCTCCAGGACAGAGTCCCATATACCCAGCTACTCCCAACCTATGGCCCAACCCCAGCTAAGACTCTTAGGCCCATTTTCCAAATAGCCATCAAAAGTTTTCTTAGAAGATGCAAATGAGACCTTAAAATCACCTAACTGAAAATCTGCCAGGTCCCCATCATACTCAGAGACAAGTCCTCCACAGGGCACGGTGTTGAGGCACATCGCAGGGCAGAGAACTCCTCTTCCCTAGCACAGGCAACAGTGCCTTCCAGGTCTTCCCGGCAACGAAACTGAGTCATCCAGGAACCTTACTGCTCCCTGAGCAAATCTGGGCCACCAAGCAACATGCCAAGAAGCCTTGCCCTGGGCCCTCCTCTCCTATCCCAGGGCCCTTATCTGATTTGAGCCAGAAACTATGGGGGGGGGCAGGCCATATCCTTGGGTGCCTGGAGCACCCTCAGCCCATGAGGCCACAGCTCAGAGGACAGAAGCTAGACAGCTCTGCTCCATCTCCCTTACGCTGACAATATGTAACAAGAGGGTGAAATGCCACCTGGTAACAATGTCCTGAGTTTGTAATGAGGAGGCAGGCAGTCCCCAGGTGTCACCTGCCCTCAGAGGCAGAGAGCCAAGGTCCCTGGAGGATATGGGTTCCAGAAGAGCAGTCTGAGGTACAACCAGACAAAAGTCCCCTGAGGGCTATCAGTGCAGAGGAAGGCCCATGATTCCCTGAGCAGAAACCCTGTCAAGGAGGGAGACTCGGCTCCTTAATGACCCCTGATGGGAAGGTTGTTGGCATAGCCCACAGCCCACAGTTTAGGTGGTCTGGTCTCCAAGCTTTCAATGCCTTTTTTCATTAGCTGGGGACAGGCCTCCGGGTGTGTGCGGCCACTCACTCCCTGTCAGGTGCAACCCGTGGGCCCTGTGAGTTCTTTTCCCTGCGGGAAGGTGACATGTAGAGCCTGCCAGCTCCCCATTTCACCCCGACCACTGTCAGCGTGGCATTTCACCTGTTGTCTAAGGCTGTGAGGCAGAAGGTGGGCAGGCCTTTGAAGGCACAGACACAGCAGCAGAGCTGGGCCCGTATCCCTGCCACTGTTGGCATTGGAGGGTGGACACTGTTGGGTCAGGAAACGTCTATTTCTGATGTCCTGGAGCCCAAGCAGAGATCCTGTGGGACAAGCAGCCGGGACAAACTGAGCAACCAATGATTCTGCAAACAAGCAGGGTGCGCACGCCAGCCACACAGTCTCATAGCAAGGCCGCCTTGGGTGAGAGCACTCAGTGCTCATGCTATCTAGGCTGAGGCCACGGAATCCATTTGGTTATTCAACAGCAGCTTCAGTAAAGGCCCACAGCCAAATCCCCAGGCATCAGTGAGGTTCACAGGGGATGCTGGGGCTGGGTCACCCCGCCTTCAGAATGGCCAATCACAAGGCAGGGGCTGAGGGCAGGCTCGGACATTCTGTTCTCTGGGCCAGCAGCCTCACATGACTGCCTTTACCCAATTCCTCCCGTTAGCCACCTGGGGAGGAGCAGGGTAAAGTCAAAGGCCTGACAGGGCCTGTCCTGAGCAAGCAGCTGCAGCCAGAGGCTTGGGACCCAAAATCCAAACAAGGGTCTCTCAAGGAGTCACAGGCAGCAGCGCTTTGCAGAGAAAGGCCGGTTTTGCACAGGCCTCCAGTGAGCCAGCCGCCACCCCAGAGGGCAGAATAAGGCCACTCTGTCCTGCTGCCAAGAGGACAGTCTGAGCTGTGCTTTCTACTCACAGCCTGGGGAAAGGCCCTGCAGCAAGTCGGTGCCAGCAGGAGACTCCAGGCTGCCCATCACACCACACTGCTGCCTGCTGCCTTTCTCCTGACCATGAGTGCCTGCCTAGACCCAGTCTACAAAGGTCTACACCCTGCAGGCACAGCCATCTGCAGATTAACAAACTATCTGAGGACTCGTTGGAACTTGCAGTCAGGAATCCTTGGAAAGAGCCTGTAGCATACCAGGAAGCCAGGGCACCACAAATGTCTCTGTGAATGGCTAAGTCCCAGCCTTAAGAGGCTACACGCTTATACCACTCTGCCCTTGCAAACTGCAAAGGCAATCTGAATTTTATATCATTTTGTATCACAAAATATAGTTCTTGTTCTGATATTTTTCAGTCACTCAAAATGTGAAACTACATCCTACACTCAGTACTAAGTGATGAGCCGGACATGACCGAGAGCCGCTTTGCAGATCTAGCTCTCAACCCTCCTCTGACAGATACCCACAAAAGCCCAGTACTCTCGCCTCAGGAAGCAAGAACTCTAAGCACAGCTGACAATCAGGTCAAAGGCCGTCCCCGCCTTGGCCACCACCTAGCTGAGGCCGAAACCCAGAGCCTGGTGCACTGCAGGGCTACTCCTGTGCCTTGCCACACTGGAAAGGCAGGCCTTACTCCAGCTCCGTGCGCTCTGCCTCCTCAGGGCTCAGATCTTCCTCTATCCCATAGTCCAGGATGGAGCCGACGCCGAAGGCTTTGTTGTGCTGGATCAGAGGCCTGATAGACTCCTGGTCCTCGCCAGCCACAAAATGGCCATAGAAGGTCATCTTCATTAGTTTGTCGAACATCCTCTGCCCCAGAAGCTTCCTGGTGACATGGAGCAACTGGAAGGCAAAGGGAAGCAGCTGTCCAGCCGTCTGACTCCATCCCTGAAAGACCCCTGCTTACTCCTCCCCATTTCACCCCAGTGCCACACCGTGCTGCGCGTGTTTTATAGAGACCACTTGGAACAGGCTGCTTCCTGATCCAGGGCGGCATGGGAGAACCAAGGCGTTCCTTCTCAAGCTGCTGGCTCTATGAAGCTCTGAGCACATTGCTTCCCTTCGGACTCTTCCCCGAGGGGGCTGGCTCATGCATCGCCCCAGGGCACAGAGGATTGCCTGATCACCCCTTTGTGGGGAAAGGGGGTTCCAGCCAGTCTCTCCGAGGACAACAATCGACATTTCTGTGACATTTAGTGGTCATGGGGGCGGCACAGAAATAACTCTCTGGAATGATCTCTCACAGTGATTTGCCCTCTTGTTCTAACCCAGCAAAACAGGGCTTGATGTGAGGCCCTCCAATAGCTGCTGAGCAGTGGCCACACACAAAATTCAAACGGCTGGAGAGAGGTCTGTCTGCCAGACACCAAGAAACGGGAGCCTGCTCCACATCCTCATCCAGGGATGACTGGATACGCTGGCGGATGCGCCCCGAGGAAGATGGCTGCATGCAACCAGCCACTTTTTCTGTCGTATATCACTCCATCTCACATTACTGTAAGCATTCCTTAAACACGTAGGGAGAAAGAGAAGGAAGCGGACATCGTGAGAGACACCCACGGGGAAGGAGCTCCTCGCATAATTAAGGCAGACTGACAGCCAGTATTGTGGACAGGGATGAGGAGCCTTTGGAGGAACGAGGGTGCTCAGCAAGGCAAGAAGGTGAAAGGGTGAGCAAGGGGATGAGCTAAGGCAGTAAGAAGTGGTGACAAGCAGACCCCAGGTGCTTAGCAGCAAACAAACACACACACACACACACACACACACACACACACACCCCTGCAGAAGAGCCTGTGTCTACTCCTGCCCACCCACCTCAGCTCCAAGGAAGGAAAAGCCTGAGGTTCCTCAAGCCCCATGGACAATGAGCCCTTTCCTATGTGGGCAGTTATTAGTAGTCTAAGCATTCACAAGTCAAACACTACCCCATCGGGGCCCTGTCACTGCATGTGGGCTCCTGAGACACTGCTAGACAACACGCAGCCTCCATGCAAGACCTGGGATTTCTGCATTTTGTTCTTTCATCAAGAGAGTTATAATCTCTAATTAAATATATATAGATCCTGAGATGCTTTCCATGGGAGGGGTAGATGAAGGAATGGCCACCTATGGCAGTCATAGGTGACCAGTCTCACCCTGGTCACTGAGAATGGTGAACACACACACAGACAGGGTTGGCGCCATTAAAGCCAAGCCACCATTTCAAATCTGTCTCAGTGTCACTTATGTCCTGGGATGTCACCACCTGAGCTCAGGGCAGCACTAGTACTATCCAGGTGAGTAGAACCTTTGAAAGTTTACAAATTTGTACCAGTGATAGAGACAGTAAAACAAGCCAGGCGTGGTAACACACTTCTGTAATGCAGCACTTGAGGCTGAACTACAGACGATCAGGAGTTCAAGACCAGCCTCGGCTATAAAACAAGACCTCATCTCACAAGGAAAAACGACCGGAGAGGTGGCTGGTTATAAAGTGCTTGCCTTGAATTTGATCCCAGCCCAAGGGAGGCAGAGATAGCCAATTTCCCAGAGCTCACTGGTCAGCCACCCTAACCTAAAAACCTGTCTTAACCAGGGCAGGCAGACATGATGGCAAACTCCTTCAGTCCCAAAATTCAGGAGGCAGAGAGAGGCAGAGCTCTGGTCCATGTTGTGAGTTTCAAGACAGTCAGGGCTGCATACTGAGAAGCTGGCTCAAACACACGTTTTAAAAGTAGGCAGGGAAGCCTGGCCTGGTAATACGTACCTTTAATCCCAGCACTTGGGAGGCAGAGATGGGTGGGTCTGTGAGTTCAAGGCCAGCCTGGTCTGCAGAACAAGTTCCAGGGCAGCTAGGGCTACACGAAGAAACCATATCTCAAAAAAAAAAAAAAAAAAAACCAGACAAAAAATAAAGTAGGCAGGGGAAAGGCCAGTAAGATGGTTCATTGGGTAAAGGCATTTGCTGCCAAGCCTGATGACCTGAATTCAGTCTCTAGAACCTAGATGGTAAAAGGAGAGAATCAACTCCCAAAAATCGTTCCCTGGCTTTCACATATGTACTGTGGTGCATGAGTGCTCACATGCATACACACACATAATAAATAAATATTAAAGCAAACTTAAGAAATGGAGGCACTGAGGAAGCACACCCAAGTGTACCCTTGGGCTCCCATACATGCATTCTTGCTCACACACAAAGACGTCTCAAACAATGTCCAGGAAATGATGACAGTAAAACCAATTCTCTGCTTTGGCCCCAGAGAACCACTGTAATTTGCACCCAATCCCTTCACCTTGGGCTCACAATCAAAAAGGGATAGCCTACCCGGTGTGGTGGCACATGCCTTTAATCCCAGCATTCGGAAGGCAGAGGCAAGCTGATCTCAGAGTTCAAAGCCAGCCTGGTCTAGAGAGTGAGTTCCAAGACAGCCAGGGCTACACAGATGTCAAATAGGCTTGATGTAAAATAGGCTGCTTCATGGTCCCCAACAGGGCTCCAATCCTAGGCAGCAGTCCCAATCTCAGCTCCTCAGAACAAGTCTGGTTGCCCACTGCCCCAGCTAGAGTGTCAAAGCCGCAAGGCCTGGGTCGACTGTTCTTAGTCCAGCCCATTAGACTAGAATCTGGGAAGCAGAGCTGGGGGCCTGGCTCCGAACCATTTTCTTCAACACCAAGCCCTGAGGCCACAAGCAGTGATAACACAGATCTCAGAGGCAAGCTCCCAGGGCACAGCCTGGACAGGTGGAGCCAGGGTGGGGGTGGGATTTGCTGCTTCCTCCAGGAACCCATACCACACCCCAAGGCTCCAGCACTACCCAGAGCAGGCACCAGAGAGCCAGAGGAGGTGACTGGCCCTCCCCCTGGTCACCCACAGTACCCCGATTGACACCTAGGACTCACCCTCCTTAGAACCAACCCTCAGGCCCCCAGGGGACACTGCCTCCCAGCTAGGCAGCTCATAGAGACTCGGGGGTGAAGCAGAAACTGCTGCTCATCCTGTCCCCAAAGCAAACGCAGTCGTCACCTACGATACCCGAGGGGATGGTCCAATCCCTGCTCTGCAGGTAGTTAACCACTCTTTTCAAGTCATTGCTGCCCAGCTTGCCTCATCGTCCCTCCTAGCTGAAGTGCTGGCACCACTGGCAGATCCCATCCAGCTGCCCTTGGCCCTTGCTTTCCCCTGCTAGGGCTCCTTTTCCTATGTACCCCTCTTCTCCACTGGGCATTATTCGGTGCATTATGACCCTGCCTACCACAAACATACCTGGCCTCCCACACTCAGATGAGAGCCTTTCTTTTACTCCTAGGCTCCAATGCTTACAATCAAGTTCTTCCAGGGGCTTCCGGCAGCACTTCAATTCTGTCTCAACATGGTTGTGAGGTATGACTCACCTCCTACCCTGCTGTGGCCTCAGCTAAGTTGTAACTGTAGCTCCCGCTCCTCCAGACTCACTACCCTCTTTGAGATATCTTCCAGATCTGTATCCTTTCAAACATCAAAGGCCACCTTGAGATAACTTATCACTAACCCTTCAAGACTGGCTCCGCTTTCCCCAAAGGAAAGCTTTCCTCAAAGCTACCATGTTGCAGTTTAAAGTTGCCTGTTTTCTAGTCTCCGAGAACCTCCAGCTTCTACACTACACTCCAGTTGGTGCCCGCAGCCGGCAGACCAAAGCTGTCTGGAACACAGGTAGAGATGAGGTACCCTCCTGCCTGTAATCAGAGCACTTGGGAGGTGCAGGCAGAAGGATCAGAAGTTTTTGAATCCAGGCTCTTCAACTGTATTTATAATAAATTTAAACACGAAAGAGAAAAAGTTGGGAGTTTGACCTATATCCCAAAACTGTTCGGAGTACCTGTGTTTGGAGTGGCAGGTCACACTTGTGGAATTCTGGGGTCCTAGCCTAGATAAGCCCTTCAAGCATGACAAACTTGGAGCTGCATGGAGGATACCAGATTTATCACGGGTGAAGGCTGTATTCCTACACACAGTACAATCTTAAACACTATCAGCCTTTCTTTCTAATTGGTAGTGACTACAAGTAGGAAACTTCACGAGGTGAAACGGCCCCCTTTCTTGCCTGCCCAGCTTCAGGCCACGCTTGAGTGGCTCTGCCTGACACTTTCAAACTCTGAAACCCGCTGTCCGCGCCGATGTCCCCCCGCCGCTGCTGTCCGCTTGTCCACCCCACCCGCGCACCTTCTCGTGGTGCGCTAGCAGCACCGGCGAGGCACACAGGCGCAGCACTAGCAGGTTGCGCACCAGTTCCCAGCTCCGCCGACTGCGGTACGCCTCCTGCGTGTTGTCGAAGTCCACGACTGGCACAGGCCGCCGCACAGCTTCGGCCGCGCCCCATGCCCGCACAACCCCTGGGTTCGCAGCGGGCTGCTCACGGGCCTGCGTCTCTGTTGAGAGACCGGCGACATGAGGTGCCACAGAGCGCAGAAGAAACACGCGCCTTAGAGCCATGGCGGAGCCAATACGGGAGCCCAGGAGGCTTAAGTACCTTCGGCCAGCCACGCCCCAAGGTCACGCCCTAATCACGCCCCATCCCCGGAAGCCCCACCCACCATCCCGTGGCTCTGCTCCCATTTTAAGAAACCTTGTCCTGCTCCGCAAGCTAATCCATCTCCTCCTCCTCCGGAGGCCTTCCCTGGCGCGCTGGTTGGTTTGGCTTGATTCCCGTGACTGACCACGCCTCCCAAGCCCGCAGATTCTACTTCTACTGAATAGACCCCTCCAAAGACCCGCCCCTTGGGAACCGTGATGTTTAGCCCTGACATTTTCTTTTCCCTAGGCTGACCAGGTGGGTCCAGAGTCCACTGGTCAGTGCCATGACACCCTGGCACATTCGGATCCTCCGTTCCCCAGCAGCGGAGACTCACAGCTGAGGCCAGCCTGCGAAAATTCTGTCCCAGAAGGTGGTCCTCTTCCCATCGCTCCACCCTGCCTAAAGTGCTGTTTTAAAAGCTGCCTTCTCTGTGGGTTAGTGGTGGCGCACGCCTTTAATCCTAGCACTCAGGTGGCAGAGACAGGCGGATCTCTGTGAGTTTGAGGCTCAGCCTGGTCTACAGAGTGAGTAAGTTTCAGGACAGGCTCCAAAATTACTGTGAAACCCTGTCTCAACAAAACAAAACAAAAAGCTGCCCCTTTCTGTTTCTTTTTTGTCCTTTAGACCCACCTCTGACAAAGGACAAGCAAGGGACCCCAGGCTCCCCTGTGAAGCCTTGGAGCTCTAGTGGTTCCTCCCTCCTTTACCTCTCCACATCCGGTACCGCCAGCAGCAGATGTCACCTAGGAAACCTAACTGCCTCTACCTTGGTGCACACTTCGCTGTCACTCTCCCCATGTTTCACTTCTGACATCCCATCCTCCCACAGAGATCTAGTATGGTTGTGGGTAGCAATATGACCCCCAATATCCCCTACGGGCTTGGCCCTGCCTTTTCTATACCTCTCCAGAAAAGTTTCGGAGCCACGGACTCTCTTGTCTGTCTTAACTGTGGATATTTAGAGCTGCGTGATTCTTCATGGTGGGGACTGTCCTGTGCTTTGGAGAATGTTTATCGTCATCTTTGGACGCAGATGGCAATCACACACACACACACACACACACACACTTGAAATAACCTAAAACATCTCTGATATTGCCAGATGCCCCCAGAAAGCACAATTCCCACTTGGCTTAGCTGAAGATGACTTCCTAAGGCAGGACTCAAGTTTTTCCTGCTGTAACCTAATGGGGAGAATGCCAGAGGCATCAAAGTCCAGAGGCAGGAAGTCAGGAGGACCCTACAGCAGCTCAGAAACTTGACCACAGGAAGCAGGAGACCCTTGGAACGGTCACCATGACCATCTACCCATCCTCCTTTAGGCCTAACCCACACTCACCTCACTCCTCCACCGCTGCTGAGCTTCTGGGCAGTCTGTCGCATGTGTCTGTAGGACATCCACCGCTCCTGCTATGCTCACTGCGTAGTCCCCTTTCTTCTTCCTGAGACACTGGAGATCCTGCCATCATCCACAGCAGCCAAGGCCCTCTTCTCTCCTTCACTACTCCCTGCCACATTCCAGCTGATACTTTATGTGGCTTTGTTAACAGAAGGAAGGACAGAGTGACATAGAATATCTTTCATATCATAGGTTCTAGGTGTCTGGCTCATCCTCCAGCCCCTACCCTCATCTCTGTGTCATCCTGGACCCTTTGATGCCATGTGTCCAGTGGTTTTGCTACATTCCAAGCTCCTGC
The DNA here is from genome assembly GCF_000317375.1 of Microtus ochrogaster. Classification (NCBI taxonomy): domain Eukaryota; kingdom Metazoa; phylum Chordata; class Mammalia; order Rodentia; family Cricetidae; genus Microtus; species Microtus ochrogaster. The sequence goes on along the minus strand of NW_004949166.1, from coordinate 654,538 downwards.
ACCTGGTAACCAGTATTGGACCCCCAAGTTCCTGAGCCCCAGCTTTGCCCAGATCACATTTGGCAGGAGAGATTCAGGTGCATCTCTTAAGAGATATGTGCCCAGAAAAAGAAACCACACTGTGAACGTGCCCATTTGTTGTTGGTCTTACTGGTATACCAGGAGCCCTACTGCAATGCTCTTTTATGAGCGTGAAGGAGAGAGGTCCCTAGCCACCCTTCACTGCACTATGATGGGGAGACTTGTGGAGTTCCTCATTATCTCCACTTATGACAAAATAAGACCAAGCCATGTGTTACAAGCAAGATGGCCAGGGCTACTTCATTGGAACCCCAGCTACAGCTGGCTGATCAAGCCCAAGACACCTCCCACTGACCAGAGGGGACCATTCTAAAATGGTCCCCTGAACTGAATTTCTGGGGTAGACTAAAGTTTAGTAACTCTCCAGTAATCATGGACAGTTTCTAAAGCCAGGTCTGTTGCTGTTGTTATTGTTATTAAAATTTACTGGCTGGGTGGTGGTGGTGCACACCTTTAACCCCAGTATTTGGGAGGCAGAAGTAGTTGGATCTCTGAGAGTTCAAGGATAGCCTGGTCTAGAAACAATTTCCAGGGCAGGAAGGACTGTGACACAGAGAAACCCTGTCTTGGAAGAAAAAAAAAAGACAAACAAACAAAACCCTCTCACTGAATAGGCAGAGATGACCTTGGTCCTCTTGCCTCCTCCCACCTAGGATTAGCTGTGTCACCACCCTTGGCTTACATGGTGTTGAAGGTCAAACCCAGGGCTTTGTGTGTGCTAGGCTAGCACTCTGCCAACTAAGCCACATCTCCACCCTTCAAATTTTGTTTGTGTGTGTGCGCATGTGTGCACATATTTCTACTTCATGCTCGGCCTTGTTCCAAGGATGAAATATATTAAGGAAAAATTTGCAACCTTCCTGGACACGTACAGACTTGTTCTTCTCTTCAGTCCCTGAACGAAGCATCTAAGCAGCTCTCGCCTGGCGCTTTCATGGTGTTAGGTGTGACAAATGTGATGGCTTGAGCGAGAGTGGTCCCCTAGGTGTATGCATGAATGCCTGGTCCACAGTGGAGTCTGAGAGGGAATGGAAGGCTTAGGATGTGGCCTTGTCACTGGGTGTTTCACTGGGGTTTGAAAAACCCATGCCAATCTTAATCCTTCTCTCTCTCTGTCTCTCTCTCTCTCTCTCTGTCTCTCTCTGTCTCTCTCTGTCTCTCTCTCTCTCTCTCTCTGTCTGTCTCTCTGTCTCTCTCTCTCTGTCTCTCTGTTTCTCTCTCTCTGTCTGTCTCTCTGTCTCTCTCTCTGTCTCTGTCTCTCTCTCTCATGCATGTACGCATGCGTACACACACACACTCTTTTTCTCCCATTTGTGGTGATATTTTGTTTGTGCTTTAACAAATAAAGCTTGCCTGAAGATCAGAGTGCAGAGCTAGCCACACTAGTTAGTCATAGAGGCCAGGCAGTGGTGGCACACACCTTATATCCCAGCACTATGGAGGTGGAGACAGGAAGTGATATGGCTGGGCAGAGAAAGGAATATAAGGCAGGAGAAGACAGGAGCCCAGGATTCAGTCTGAAGTTTCATAGAGAGGCATTCAGTCTGAGGATTCACAGAGACAGGATCTTGTCCACTTTGGTCTGAGAATTTCATAGAGGTAAGAACTAGTGGCTAGCCGGGCGGTGGTGGCACAGGTCTTTAATCCTAGCACCTGGGAGGCAGAAGCAGGTAAATCTCTGTGAGTTCGAGGCCAGCCTAGTCTACAAGAGCTAGTTCCAGGACAAGCCCCAAAGCTACAGATAAACCCTGTCTCAAAAAAACCATATATATAATGTTTTGCGCCTGCATATGTATCTGGTGTCCACAAAGGCCAGAAGAGGGTGTCAGCTCCCTGAAACTTGAGTTATGAGTAGTTGCGAGTCCCTGTGTGGGTGCTGAGGACTGACCCTGGGTTCTCTGGATGATCAGCCATGCTCTTAACTGGCGGACCATCTCTAGCCACATGAAAAGGAAGCTGGGGGTGAGCTGAAGTACATGGGAGCATGTACTCGGATGCAAACACTATGTCATTTTATGAAGGAACTTGACAAGCCTTGGAGGTTCGTACCCGCAGACACAAAGTAACAAGTGTGCTTTGGAACACCAGAATCTAATGGACCATTCGGTATCCAGGGCGCCTTGAAGGAACTACTCAACTCTAGTCATTGTTGATTTCTACCTTTCTGAGGACAATTGCTGCCCCCTGCTTTCAGCCCAGAGCAAGCAGCTATGAGGGCACTGGGTCTTGTTCCTGTTTCATAATGGTACATTCACAATAGGCAAAAGGTAAGAACAACCCAGCTGTCCACTGACAAATGACTGGGAAAATCAAATGCAATCCATCCATTCAATAGAACATTGTTGGGTCATGGAGAGGAGTTAAATGGATTTTATTGTCCCACTGAGATACGGGCATCACTATGACACCTTCAGCATAGCACACTGAGAGTCCATCCGTTCTAGACACATGTCAGTCACATGTCCTGTGCCAGGCCTGCTGGCACACACCTATGATCCCAGAACTTGGGAGACTGAGGCAGGAGGATCTCAAGTTTGTGAACTTGGCTACATAGCAAATATATTTAAAACAAAAGTTAGATTTTTTTTTTGAGACAGGGTCTTACTATGCAGCCCTGGCTGGCCGAGAACTTGCTATATAAACCAGGCTGACTTCAAACTCAAGATCCACCTCCGTCTCCTTCTCAAGTGCTGGGATTAAAGCCATATATTCCACGACACCTGGCAAAAATTAAACTTACTGAAAGAAGCCAGATTCAGAAGACCATATGCTGTATGATTCCATGTATATAAAATCTCCAGAACAGGCCAATTCATAGGGACAGCGACCACAGAATCAAAGTCAAAGAATAGACGGGAAAGTGGATGGAAATCATGGCATGGGTAGGAAGGGGACCGACGATCATGGGCTAGAGTTTCCTTTAGGTATGAAAATATTCTGGGACTAGACAGTAGTGACATTCCCGCAGCCGTGTAACACAGTCATCTCGAAGCAGTCTTGGGAGATCTGTGCCAGACCCTCATGGATTCCAGGATGGAGGGAAGCTCAAATCCTATATAGGAAATGTCATAGAATTTGCATATAACCTATATGTATTCTCCCAGATACTTAAGTTGCCTCTAGATGAATTACCGTACCTCATCCACGTAAATGCTGTTGTGAGTCCCTGGTACATGATGTCATTTAGGGAACAATGACAAGGAAAGCCTCTTCTTGTTCATGACAGATGCAAATTTTCTCAGCTATATTTGGTCTTCAGTTGGTTGAGTCCACAGATCCAGAAATTAGGATACAGATGGCCAGCTGTATAGTAAAAGGTTCAACTGTGCCCTATGGTGAATGAATTGTATGTCATGTGAGTTGTGCCTCAATAAAACTGGTGTGTGTGTGTGTGTGTGTGTGTGTGTGTGTGTGTGTGCATGAGTGTGTCCAAGTCACACTGTTCGCTTCAAAGCACATTTGCTGGACATATCAACAAATAAATTGAGAGCCTAGGATAGATCCTGGCATGACAGGGACTGTTTTTTTTGTTTTGGGGAGGTGGTTTTTACCTTGCTTTGGTTTGATGTGTTTTTTTGAGACAGGGTTTTGTAACATGAGGAACTGGCTTGTTGGGGTTTCTGTCCTGCCCAGTACCCCACAGCCAGCAAGTCCCAAAGAAAATCACACACAAGTCTACATAGGTTATAAACTGATTGGCCCATTAGCTCAGGCTTCTTATTTGCTCTTATCACTTATATTAACCCATTATTCTGATCTATGTTAGCCATGTGGCTCAGTACCTTTCACAGCGGGGCAGATCACATGTTGCTTCCTCGAAGTCTGGGCAGGAGTGCGAAGGGAGCTTCCTGCTTCCCAGAATACTCCTGTTCTCATCATCCCACCTCTATTTCCTGTCTGGTTGATCCACCTATACTTCTTGCCTGGCCAATCAGCATTTATTTAAAACATGATTGACAGAATACAGACAATTCTCCTGCACCAGGGTTTCTCTATATAGCCCTGACTGTCCTGGTCCTCATTCTGTACACCACCAGGCTGTCTTTGAACTCACAGAGATCCACCTGCCTTTGCCTCCCAAGTGCTAGGAGTAAAGGCGGACCTTGAACTTCTGATCCTGCTGTGTCCACTTCCCAAATGCTAGAATTACAGCTTGTGCCATGCCCAGTCTATGCATTACCATGCATCAAAACCAGAGTTTCATGAACGTTAGGCAAACTCTCCACCAACTGAGCTACATCCCCAGACTTAGTTCTCCCTCTACTGATACTCGGGAATGTACTGGGGTTTTTTTTTTTTGTTGTTGTTGTTTTTTGTTTTTTGTAACAGACTTTTTTGCACCATCAGTCCCCCAATCATGGCACAGAGACTTATAATGAAAGCTTGGCCTTAGCTTAGGCTTGATCCATTAGCTCTTATAACTTAAATTAACCCATTTCTATTCATCTATGTGTTGCCACGTGACTCATGGCTTTTACCTCTCTTCCTGCATTTCTTGCTCCCTCTGCATCTGACTGGTGATTCCCCCTTTCTTCTTCCCAGAGCTCTCTCTTTCCAGACATCCCACCTAAATCTTCTGCCTAGCTATTGGCCATTTAGCTTTCCATCAAACCAATCAGAGTGACACATCTTCACACAGTGTATTTGTTTGTTTGTTTGTTTTTCTGAGACATGGTTTTTCTGTAGCTTTGGAGCCTGTCCTGGAACTAGCTTTTGTAGACCATGGTGGCCTTAAACTCACAGAGATCCACCTCCCTCTGCCTCCCAAGTGCTGGGATTAAAGGCACATGCCACCACCGCCCTGCCTTCACACAGTGTAAAGGAATATTCCAACAATTTCTCCTTCAGCTTTGAGCATGATGTTGGAGCTTGTCTTCATCACTGCTCTATTGCTGTGAAGATACACCATGACCATGGCAACTCTTATAAAAGAAAGCACTGATTGGAGGCTTGTTTACAGTTATTTCAGAAGCTTAGTCCATTATGAAAATGGTGGGAAGCAGAGACAGGCATGGTGCTGGAGCAGTAGCAGAGAGAGAGAGAGAGAGAGAGAGAGAGAGAGAGAGAGAGAGAGAGAGAGGGAGGAGACTGTGCCTGGTGTGTGTTTTTGAAACCTCGAAGTCCACCTCCAGCAGTATACCTCCTAATCCTTCTCAAACAGTTCCGTTAACTGTGGATCAAGCATTCAAACAGATAAACCATGGGAGCCCCTCTCATCCCAAGCACAGCATTCCATTCCCTAGCTCCCCTAAGCTTGAAGCTGTTTCATCATGGAAAATGCATCTGATCCAACTTCAAGAGTCCCCATAGTCTTTAAAACTGTTTAAAAGTCCAGGGTCTCTTCCGAAACTCACGGCAAACTCTTAACTGTAACCACCTAAGAAAGCCAAATCAAAAAGCAGACTGCATACTTCCAGCATGTAATGGCACAATATACATGACCATTCCTAAAGGGAGAAAGGGGACGTTTGAGGAAACCGTGGACTAAATGAAACCAGACACCAGCAGGGCAAGCTCAATTCTGCATCTCTGTATCTTCAGCATTATTCAGATCGCCAACTTCTTTCTAGCTTTGTTTATTACGACACACTCCTCTCTTGGGCCGGTTCCACTCCCTGCTAGCAGCTTTCCTTGGCAGGTGTCCCACAGCTCTGGCACCTCCAACCACTTGGGGTCTCCAGTGCAATCCAGGCTTCACCCTCACAGCTTTGCATAGTGGCCTCTCTAGCCTCCACGCAGGGACTCCCCTGTTATGTGTCTGGCCTGAGTGGCTCTCCGTAACCTTAGAGGAAGATTTCACAACACTTTTACTCCCGTATCCTTCTCAACTCTAAATCCAGAGCCACATGACGGAAGCTGCCAAGTTCTGCCTGCTGGGGCTGGAGCCTGGCCCCTCCTTGAATTACAGTTGCATAAGCCTTCCTTTGTTGATATTTTCCCTTTCTGTGTAAGCTTTCCTTTTATTCCTTTTCACAGGTAGGTTGACAGCTTCTCTGGTGTGTGTGTAGGTCTCACCCCAAGGGTACCACTCTTATGTTAGTCAGGGTTCTCTAGGGAAACAGGTAAGATTAAGATAGATAGATAGATAGATAGATAGATAGATAGATAGATAGATAGATAGATAGATAGATAGACGGACAGATAGATAGATATAGATGCAGATATAGATATCCTCTAACAAAGCCACACTTATTCTAACAAAGTCACACCCCCTAATCCTTCCCAAACCGTTCCACTGTGGACCATGCCTCCAAGCGTGAGCGTGTAGGGGCTGTTCTCATTCAAACCACCACAGAGCTCCATCTGAGTTATATTTCTGCCTTGTATCCCTTGTATTCCTACATTGCTGAGATATTTGTCTACCAGCTCCCTACGCTCGTCCTGATGTGTGAACTTCTGCTTCTTGCTCTCTACCCCCCTCTCCTGGTAGATGCCTCTGTCTGCAGGTAGGGGCATCCATTCACATTTGTTTAATTTGGGGCTTGTCTTTTCTTGATATCAGCCCACACCAAACTTGGGCCTGTATTTGCTACCCCTGCATGTAAATCCTACATTATGCATTATCCCCTTACCCATCCAGAAACCCTGCTCCAAATCCAGGCTGGTCTCGAACTCACAGAGATCCGCCTGCCTCTGCCTCCCGAGTGCTGGGATTAAAGGCATGCGCCACCACCGCCTGGCTCCAAAATGCTATTATTTTAATCTCCCTAATCACCTCCACCATACACATGCACACACCCACACGCACGTGCACGCACACACACACACATTCAGGATGTCTGAGATCATTTCACATGAGCTCCTGGGATCCTGTGGTGTACATGAGGAACTGGCGTTAGCAGCCCAGAATGGCCTGTCCCCTTATCTGGCTCAACCCTGTCTGATTTAGCCCACCTGAGGCATCATGTCCCTCTGTATGAGCCATGCAATACCTGGAGAGCTCTCAGAAGAGCAGAGCTGGCCTCCCACAAGACCCGTCTAGCTCTCCCTAGGGTGGACATTGGCTACAGGCGGCCTTAGTGAGGTCACCAGGGTCTGCTAGCAGGCTGGCCCAGAGTAGGCAGTGTCGTTTTACATCCCTCTGTATACTTTGAGTTGCTTTAATATTTGCTTTTATGTTCACGTATGTGTACGTACGCATGTCCGTATGCCCTGTGCATATAGGTGTCCACAGAAGTAGAAAGAGGACAGCAGGGTCGCTGGAGCTGGACTCACCCCCTGATGGGGGTGCTGGGAACTGAAGGCAGGCTTCTTACACACTCAGCCCTCTCTTCATCTCCTATTATTAACCCCATCCATTGAAAAATAAGACCACTAACACAGTCTAAAGCCAAATTTGAAGCAAGCTTTAATTAAATACTGGGCAGGTGGATGAGCTGGCCAGGTCTATACTTGGCTTCCCAGGAAATGGCCCTAAGTCATAGTTTGCAGGGGCTTAAAATATTTCCCATCAGGTCCAATCAGGAGCAAGCATACATCCTGATGTATTTCCTGCCTGTGAACCGCCCACATGTGATCAAGCTTGTATGGTATATTTGGGTCAAACAAGCTTGTTTAGGGAAGTGAAAATGTGTAGCTTATTATCTCCCACAATCCCAGCACTAGGAAGGCAGTGGCAGGCAGGTCTCTGTGTCTACTGAACAAATTCCAGGAACTATTTGCCCTTGGGCAATGGGCTTGCAGATCCCGTGCATTTTTGTTTCATGGATTTCTCAAGTTTCTTAAAGTGTAACTTTGGCTATCACACTATGTCTTAGTGTGAAGATATGCTATGGCTAGGGCAATTTATAAAAGGAAACATTTCTTTCTTACAGCGTTAGAGGCTCAGTACATATCATCATGGCAGGGAACACAGCAGCAGGCAGCAATGGTGCTGGAGACTGAGATGGAGCTGAGTGCTCACATCTTATCCAAAAGAAAGAGGCAGAAAGAGAGGGACTGGGTCTGGAGTGTCTGAAACCTCAAAGCCCACCCAATGGCATGCCTCCTCCAGCAAGACTGTACCTCCTAATCCTAAACAGTCTACCAACTGGGGACCAAACATTCAAATATATGAGCCATGGGGACAGTTCTCAATCAAACCACCACATTCCATTCCATGGCCCCCATGGGCTTGGAGCCATAACACACTGCAAAATGCATTCAGTCCAACTTCAAAAGTTCCCACAGCCTTTCACAGTCTCAACACTATTTCAAAGTCTCTTCTGAGACTCAGGACAATCTTTTAACTATAAAGCCCTGTAAAAACAAAATCAAAAGGTAAATTACATACTTCCAACACACAATGGCACAGACTATACCTCACTATCCCAAAATGGAGGAAAGGGGGCACACTGAGGAAACACAGGACCAAAGGAAGGCTGCAGCCCAGCAGGGCAAACTCCAAACCCTCCATATCTGATATCCAAGGGCTTAGACGGCTCTTAAGATCTCCAACTCCCTCCAGCTTTGCTGACTGCAACACACTTACTTCCCTCTCTTGAGCTAGTTCCACGCCCTGTCTGCAGCTCTCCTTGGCAGGTATCCTGGCTCTGGCATCTACAACATCTTGAGGAAGGTTCGACAACCCCTTTGCTCCTATGTCCTGCATGACTCTCAATCCGAAACCATGGAGCTGACGCTGCCAAGCTCTTTGCCTGCTCTGAAGGAGCCTGGCCCCTGCTTGAGTGACATTTGCACAGCTTTCCTCTGCTGCTGCTCTTTAGGAACAGACTATTCTTAGGCCTGTTCTTTTCACAAGTGCAGGATTAGCTGGGTGGGGTCTCACTCCCTTTATTCTATTTCACAGCAGACTCTTCTTTAAACGTCTCATCTCCGGAAGCACAGGACTTGCTCCAACATTACATTCCCTGTGCTCTTTTGCTCGAGCTGTAGGGTTTGCATTTCTCTTTGCACTGTCTGCTCATTTTCATTGTAGATCTGTGTAGGTGATTGGTAAGCATGTGACAGTCAGTACTAGGCTGTCTTGAAATCTCCTCTGCTAATCCAAAACTTTTCAGTTTAGCTTCTGGCTGAATTTTTTGACAAGGGCAGAAAGCAGCCACATTCTTTGCACAAATATCACAAGAATAGTCTCTAGGTCAATGGCTAATATTGCTTCCCCTCTGAAACCTCTTTAGTTGTGCCTCCACAGTCCACATCAGCAACACTGTCTCCCAAGATCCTACTAGAAGGGCCCATTAAGCTCCACTTAAAGCATTCAAAAGATTTTCCAGTCAAAGGTCCCAAGTCTTCCATGTTTCTCCAACAAGCAGCATGTTCAGGTCTGTCCCAGCAGTCCCCGAGTCCCTGGTACCAACTTCTGTCTTAGTCACTGTGCTATTGCTGTGAAGAGACACCATTACCAAGGCAACTATAAAAGGCAGCATTTAATTGGGGTCTTGCTCACAGTTTCACAAAGTGGGTCCATGCTCATCAAGGCAGGGATCACAGTGGCAGGCTGGCAGTCGTGGTGCTGGAGCAATAGCCGAGCTCACATCTGATGCACAAAATGGAAGCAGAGAGAACACAAGCCTGTTTCTGGCATGAATTTCTGAAAGTTCAAAGCCCACCCCCAGTGACACACCCCCTAGTACTTTCTAAACAGTCTTTCAGCTGGAAGCCAGACAGTCACATATCTAAGCCTGCAGGGCTCCCCTGAGCTACAGAGAGCGATGTCTTGAAGGAATAGGGTAAGAAGTGGCATGGGCTGGCGTGGGTAGCTGGTGGGGGGTGTCCCTCAGAAGACTGGCTAATGTTGAGCTGCCACAGGAAACACAGAGGCCCCTCCTGCTCCTGCACCCAGCAGCAGCAAGCATGGTGGCAGAAGGGTGGGGGGTCACTCCTGACCTCCTAATAGCAGCCAGGAGAGCTAACAGAAACAGAGCAATGGAGTGTTGGGGTGTCTGAGCCCTGGTTGCATGGCAGTGTTATTGAAATTTGGGGTGCTGGAATGAGAACGTCCTACATAGGCTCTTATGTTTGCATACTTAGTCTCCAGTTGAACTATTCGGGAGGATTAGGAGGTATTGAAGGAGGCTTGTTGCTAGGAGTGAGGTTTCAAAAGCCCAGCCTGTCTGTCTGTCTGTGTCCCTCTCTTTCTGTCTTTCTCTGTCTCTGTCCTCTGTATGTGTGTCTGTCTGTCTATCTCTCTCTGTGTCTCTCTCTGTTTCTGTCTTTCTCTCTCTCTGTGTATGTGTGTGTGTCTGTCTCTCTCTGTCTCTCTGTCAGTCTCTCTGTCTCTCTCTGTGTATCTATGTGTGTATCTGTCTGTCTGTCTCTATCCTCTCTGTGTGTGTGTCTGTCTGTGTCTGTCTGTCTGTCTATCTCTCTCTGTTTCTGTCTCTCTATCTGTGAGTCTTTCTCTCTTTCTCTCTCTATGTATATGTGTGTGTGTGTCTCTGTCTCTCTGTCTCTCTCTGTGTGTCTATGTGTGTATCTGTCTGTCTCTCTGTCTCTGTCTGTCTCTGTCTCTCTCTTTCTCTCTCTCTCTCTGTGTATGTGTGTGTGTCTGTCTGTCTCTCTGTCTCTCTCTCCACCTGTGGATCAGGATGTAGCTCACAGTTATTGCCCCAGCACCATGTCTACCTGCATGCTGCCTTGCTCCTCGCTCCTCGCTGTGATGATCATGCACTACCCCTCTGAAACTGTAAGCAAGACCCCCAATTAAATGCTTGCCTTGGTCATAGTGTCTCTTCACAGCAATGGAACAGTAACTAAGACAGAATTGAAATAGCTCCTGAGGGAGGCTCATGAGACTCCAGCTAGACAAAAAGTCCCATTTCTGGGAGATTAGAAACTTGGGGAGATGCCGGAAGGCCCCTCTAGCATTATAGGAGTGAACAGCCGATAGGGGAGGGGACTCTGACCAGCTGAGGAGAGAAGAGATCTTCAGGCCTGCAAGCTGTGCAGAGAGCTCCAGCGTTGTAGGCTTTGGGAGTTATCACCACACATGGGTGGGCTTTACAGTGACAGGGTTGCTTTAGAGTCGGCACCAGTTCCTAAATACCCCTCAGGCACAACCCCATCAGTGGTCCCAACAAAAACTCAATGGTTCACCACGTTGGATTTTGGTGCCACCATTATTTTAGTTTGTCGTGGGCTCCTGTTCTGGGGTGACTGAATGTGTGTGTCATGTCTCCCAAGGAAGTCTCTCATACAACAGCCCTTCCCGGGGATCCTGGATTGTGGACTGTGGGGTGCCCACCCCAGACAAGTCCAAGACATGTTGGAGGTGTCGAAGGATGTAACAGGACACCCAGTCTGCTGTACAGCACCGAGGAAGTCAGCCAGGTGGCTCACCTAGACCACAGGTACCTGTGTAGGTGTGTCAAACACAAACATACAATCGAGTGCGCCCCTAACTCCAAGTCTCTCTTCACGTTGAGACCCTTGGCTGCAGATGTGAGCCTATTTCTGGGCTCTCAATTCTGCTCCATTGGCCTATGTGCTTATTTTGAGGTCAGAACCATGTTGTGTTGGCTACGGTGACTTTGATATATATATATATATATATATATATATATATATATATATATATATATATATAAAACAGTGTGGTGCCTGCAGTTTTGATCTTTTGCTCTGTGTCTTTTGTGGTTGCACAGGGATTTAAAGTCTAGATCCACCTACTACTGGATCTGGATCTGGAAGAAATGACACCAGCTCATTCCTGTTGACGGCAGCCGAAGCGTACAGTCAACCTACTTGTCCATTCCAGATAAGTGGATAAGGTACATGGAGTTTGTAATACTATCTGGACATTAAAATTGAAATCCTGTCATTCGCAACAACTCGGATGAACCTGGAGGATGGTCTATTGAGTGAGATAAGCCAGACGTGGAAAGGTAAACACTGTGCTTACTCACATGTGGAGGCCAAGAAACGGACCCCTTGACGTCGAGAGTAGAATCGTGGCTACAGGTGCTCAGTGGACATCAGTGGCAGCCAGATTAGAAGACGTTCCGGCTTCTGTTTCGCAGCAGGACTACCATGGTCAACAAGACCATGGCACAGCTTTCCAAAGAGCTGCAAGAAAGGAGTCTGGATGTTTTCACTGCAAAACCATGGTAACTGTTTGAGGTGATGGGTATGCTGAATACCCTGATTTGACCATTAGACCACATACCCAAACAGCCTTTATGCACAATATCTAAGCATCCAAATATGCACAATAATTATGTGTTGCTTATAAATAAAGCCTTAAAAGACAAGTAAGCAGAACTTTGCTCCAGCCCCAACCCTGGGGTACCTCCCATGCTCCAGCCCCCAGTCCTGGGCACCTCTCATCCTCCAGCCCCTAACCCTGGGCACCTCTCATCCTCCAGCCCCTAACCCTGGGCACCTCTCACCCTCCAGCCCCCAGCCCTGGGCACCTCTCACCCTCCAGCCCCCAGTCCTGGGCGCCTCTCACCCTCCAGCCCCCAGCCCTGGGCGCCTCCCA
>NW_004949166.1:638541-641936 GCF_000317375.1 Microtus ochrogaster | reverse complement strand
CCCCAGTCCTGGGCGCCTCTCACCCTCCAGCCCCCAGCCCTGGGCGCCTCCCACCCTCCAGCCCCCAGCCCTGGGCACCTCTCACCCTCCAGCCCACTGCTGATCTGCTCCACACACCGCTGTCTCCTCTTTGGCTGTCAAGTGGCAGCAGGCTTCAGTAGACACGGAGGAGAGGAAGAAGGACAGCATGGATGGCTGCTCTAAGACCCCGACACCATCATATCAGGGAGGATGCTGGGTACATTTCTATCCAGTCTCTGTGTCTGTGTGTGCACAGGGAGGACAGTTGTCCCAAGCCACATAAGTGAAGCGTGTGCACATCCACCTTTAGAAGAAAGAGCCATGTGTACACAATGGAGACCACCTTCTGTGTGACCCTAAGGCATTCGCCTCAGGCCTTACCTGTCTGTCACCTGCCCGTCCTCATCTTTGGGTATGCTGAATACCTCATTTGTCATGTTTTTGTATTACTGGTGTTCCAGCTCATTGTCTATCTATATCACTACAGGGGCCTAAACATCTCAGAATAAGCCTGGGACTGCTTCAAGTGGCAGATGCTGGACAGGCCATATCAGGGACGTGGCTCTCCATTTGCCAAGGGGCCCTTGGGCAAATTAGAAGACTTTAGCAGCTGTGCCCACTAACTGCTAGTGGGGGCGGGTGGAGCAACAACAGTTGGGAGATGCCCTGACACATGATCTAGGTGGATGTCCTTGTGGAACATGATTGGTGAGGCAGGGGTGGAGCAGACAGAGAGGAGGAAGGGAAGAGGGAGGCAGTCAGGTAGTCAGGCTTGGAGGTCTGAGGGATTCTGTCCAGCAGGGTCTGTTGACCCGCAGTGCTCTCCTGCCCATGCAGAACAACTCAGCCCTCAGCCAGACTCAGCCACTGCTCCAAGCAGGCAGCAGGACACCCTGTTGGCAGCAGCATGCTGGGTTGGGTGGACCACCCTGCATAGCTGGGATGTGGGCACCCTTTGAGGTCCATCAGTCCCACAGAAGGCAGTGGAGAATAGCACCTATATTTTTATGACAGAACCCGCCATTCATGAGCACTGCCACCCTTGCATCAGGGCAGTCTCTATGGAAGTCTGATGTGGGAGTCTCCTGTTTTGTGTTGATTTCATTGGTTAAATAAAGAAACTGCCTTGGCCCTTTAATAGAACAGGAAATTAGGTAGGCGGAGTAAACAGAACAGAATGCTGGGAGAAAGAAGCCGAGTCAGTAGGAGTTGCCATGATTCTCCCACTCCAGACAGCCGCAGGTTAAGATCTTCCCTGGTAAGCCACCTCGTGGACTACACAGATTATTAAAAATGGGTTAGATTAATATGTAAGAGCTAGCCAGTAAGAGACTAAAGCTAATGGGCCAGACAGTGTTTAAAAAAATACAGTTTCCGTGTAATTATTTCGGGGCATAAGCTAGCCATGCGGGCGGCCGGGTGCCGGGGACGCAGCCCGCCACTCATCACTACAGAGGTCTCCAAAGAGGGCTCAGTTATGCTCAGTGTACAGCAGGAGTGGGCGCGGGGAACATGGGGCTTTTTCATGTTCTCATTAAACAGTGGACCAGAGGAGGCCAGAGTGCCAGCAGGTCTGCAGCCTCTCTCCTACCTGGTGTCCAGGTTCCAGCTTTCCCAGGGCTCTATGGCCTCCCTATGCCCTCCCTACAGCCTCCCTATGGCCTCTCTACAGCCTCCATACAACCTACTTTTGGCCTCCCTACGTCCTCCTTACAACCTCCCTACAGCCTCCCTACAACTTTCTGAAGGCCTCTCTGTCCTATTCTGGGCCTCCACTCTCCTAAGTCCCTCCCTCCCTCAGTCCCATCCCGCCCCTGCTCTGGGTGTGCCTTCCTTGAGTCCCCTACCTCCAGCTCTAGGAGTGACAAGTGTGTCCAGGGGCCCAGGAGGCTACACCCTGGAGCAAAGCTTCAGTTCAGCCTGACCACGCCCCTGGTGTTGGTCTCGCTTTAACCACACCCCTGCGTCCTGCATCTGGGGCTGCTCAACTTGAACTGTGCTGAGTGGGAAGATGGCAGGAATTCCCTTTTATGTCCAATGCTGTTCTCTCTCTGGCACAGCGAGCAATCACGCTATGAAAGGACCTCCCTCCAGCCTGGAGGTCCCAGTTCAGGCTGCAGTTGAAGGGCAGAGGCCAAAGAAGATGGCATCACCTTAGATTCCTGAAGTACTGCAATGGAAACCACAACAGGGACTCAGTGGGATTTCCTGTCTTGTAAACGCATTATTCTGGAAACTATCCTGCCTCCGTGGCCCCTACTGGGGAGAGGAATAAAGTTCTTTCCCACCTACGGCTAACCTTAGATGGCAGCTGAGTCTCTGGGCCCTCTTCCTTTGCAGCCATTGGAGACCGCCAAGCTGCCCACTGGCCCTGCTGGCCTAAACAGGCTAAGCACAGGGATTAGCCTATGCTCTTGACCTCTTCAGATAACATCAACCCTGTTAGATCCTTGCCTGGTCTAGCAAAGTTAACTGTGCTTCCAATCCCACAGAAGGCCAGACCCGAAGTGACAGAGGTGGCCAGCAGAGGGCAGCAGAAGGCCATGGAACCATGGGCTTCTGCATCCCTGAGCAGCTTTGTCTCTGACCCTGGGACTTTGTCCCTTGTCTAGGACACCTCAGACTCTGGCCCAGCTCTGCAGGAGAGTATCAGTTCTCATGTCTCACACCTACCCCAATCCCAACTGCACCTTGTCACCGCCCTCTGAGACCCCTCAGGTCATCGCAGGAACACATGAGCCCCAGAGCTCACCCCTAACCTTCCCAAATGTATGTCCCCCCTCCCCCTCCCCTGCAGCATGCAGCACGCAGCATGAGACCCAGATGGCAACTGGGCCAGTGGGAACACATCCAACATCTGTGGCAGCATGGGTCCTCCAGGTGGTCCTGTGCAAGCCTGTGGCCACACACTGAAGCAGGTGTAAACACCCTTACAAGCTACCTTCGCTCTGGGGTCCCTGTAGAGGTGCCCCCCATGTTACCCTGGACCCAGGATTATAAGTACTGTGACCTGAGCTGGGTTAATCTCCTGTTATTATCCAGAGATGTGGGTCTCGCTCATTCAAGATAGAAGGCTCTAGTTCCTTCCAGCTAGTCTCCAAGACGAGGTCTCAGAATTTGCCAGAGACCTCCCTTAAACCACTGGCCATCTTTCTCTGGTGACCAGATTATGAGTCCTTGCTCCAAACTGGCAACTCCTCAGTCCTGCTCCCTCATCCAGACCCACACATCCAGGCTACAGTTGGCCTCACTACCGGCCATGGCTTCCCACAGCTCTGCTGGTTTCTGCCTTTCCCGGAAACCTCCTGCCCTGAAGTCCCTAACCGTCCTATTCCCAAACCTCTTTTCTTTTTCTTTTTTTTTTTTTTTTTTTT
>NW_004949166.1:637731-638441 GCF_000317375.1 Microtus ochrogaster | reverse complement strand
ATACATGAAAAGTTGCAGATGGCATTGTGCACATAAAACAGAATAGTCCCTGATACTTGCATGACACACACGGAAGTTAGCTTTGCAATGAAGACATTGATGGCAATAATACTAGGAAGCCAGCCTTCACGGTACTGCATGCCTCCTGTGAACTGTGTCTTGTATTTTTTTTGTTTTGTTTTGTTTTTTGAGACAGGGTTTCTCTGTAGCTTTGGTGCCTGTCTTGGAACTAGCTCTTGTAGACCAGGCTGGCCTTGAACTCCCAGAGATCCGCCTGCCTCTGCCTCCTGAGTGCTGGGATTAAAGGTGTGCGCCACCACCGCCTGTCCCAAACCTCTTTTCTTAGGTAGGATTTCTATCGCTGTGATGAAACACCACGACCATAAGCAATTCAGGGAGGAAAGGGCTTGTTTTGTTTACCCTTCCACATCATGGTGTGCTACCAAAGGGAGCTGGGACAGGAACGGAAGGCAGGAGCCTGAACGCAAGGGCTGATGCAGGGGAAGAATGCTGTTTATGGGTTTGCTCCCCACGGCTTGCTCAGCCTGGTTTCTTAGACCACCCAGGACTATGAGCACTGTCCTCACTGGGCTGTACCATCCCAGATAAATCATTAACAAAAAAGAAGAAGAAGAAGAAGAAGAAGAAGAAGAAGAAGAAGAAGAAGAAGAAGAAGAAGAAGAAGAAGAAGAAGAAGAAGAAGAAGAAGA
>NW_004949166.1:633546-637631 GCF_000317375.1 Microtus ochrogaster | reverse complement strand
AAGAAGAAGAAGAAGAAGAAGAAGAAGAAGAAGAAGAAGAAGAAGAAGAAGAAGAAGAAGAAGAAGAAGAAGAAGAAGAAGAAGAAGAAAGGAAGGAGAGACAGAGAGAGAAAGCAAAACAAAATACCCTACAGGTTTGACAACAGGCTAGTGAGCGTTTTCTCGGCTGAGGTTCCCTCTTTTCAACTGACTCTGACAAAAACGAACCAGGACCCTCGTGGAGAGACGAACTACACCAAGAACCTGTCCTACCCCTACTCCACCTGGCCCCCCAACCTGCAGTGGCCAGACCTGTCTGGGCCGGATTACTCTACCTGTTACAGAAGCCAGCCCAGGAAGGTTATGGCACACTGGTCTGAGTCGGTACAATGATGCTGGAGTCAAGGGTGGCTGACGGACAGATGGGGGCTGCCCAGGGGATGCGACTGACTCAGGATAGCATGGCCAAGGAAACAAAGCTTGGAAGAGCAGAGCTGACCCCAGAGCAGGCACTCCTAAAACCCACCCTACCTCACTCAGCTCTGCTGCTTAGAGACACACTACGTGTCATATCCCAGTTCCAACCCCTGTCCCATGGGGCACTGAAAGCAACTTCCCCAAAGCACTGCTATTTTGCCCGGTAGTCTCAGGTATGGCCACAACCCCACCTGATAGATTCTACCCCTCCTTTCTTCCCCACCCCAGACAGACCTCTGCTAAGCACAGGCCACGCCTTTCCGTCTGATAGTGCAGTCAACTGGAGGGGATCCCAGCTGGGTCTACCTGCCACAGCCATTGCCTTCCTCTAGATGCCCCGTGCCAGGGAAACCTGCATAGGGATGCTTGCTTCAAAGGCCAAAGTTTCAAGTCAGCGGTTCCTGCATGTCTTTCCCCAGGCTGGACCTGTCCTCTGACCCAGGGCGTGTCCGCCTGCTCTGTGACCATAGCCATGGCGGCTTTCATTCCTCTCTGCCTGTCTTTCTCACATCTAGGGTGCAGAGTGAGTTGTGGCAATTCTGGGGCACTATGGAAGTGGCTATGGCTGGAGGGATCCTCTTGTTTTAATAAGAAACATGTTTTCTACATTTATTTTATGCATATGAGTGTCTGTGCCCAATGTGAGCCTGATGCCTTGCAGAAGTCAGAAGCGGAGGCATCGGATCCTTGTGAGTCATCCCATGGGCTCTGGGAACAGAACCTGGGTCCTCTGGAAGAGCAGTCAGTGCTCTTGACTGCTGATCCATCTCTCTAGCTCCCCCCTCTCACACACAAAACTGTTTCCTCCTTCTTTGCTTCTCTCAGAGACAGCAATCTGGGCAGGAGCGTAGCCACTGCCCTCCCCTGGAAGGGTGAGGTGCCGATATCACCTCCGCTGAGAAGGGCACCTGCAGTGAACTACATTGTGGTTTTCCAGGCAAGAAGGCAGCAGAGGGGTGAGGAGCCCAGATCTCTCTTCTAAAGCCCTGGCTTCCCCCACTCCATTGCTAGGAAAAAGTCACCACTCCGAACCGACAGTAGCACAAGGGGTCCCCAATTAGGCCACAGTTCTGTGGGCCACCAAGTCTCCTGATCCCAGTGTAGCAGAGGAACCCCAGAGCTTGGCTCTATAGTCAAAAGCTGTCTTTCCAATTATCTGCAGTGCCTTTGTCTAGGAGAGGATTGGCTTCCTGCAGCTTACCTCGGCTCTGGGCCTCTGGAGGAAAGACTAAGTGGGTTGGGGTTAGGGACCTGGCTGAGCAGGGCTGAGCAGCCCTGTACCTGCCACCAAAGTCCCCATACCTGCTGCCAGAGTTGACCTTCTGGAGAGACAGCTGGTAGAAGGCCACTTCTCCTGTGTGCTCCCTAGAGGTCACCAAGCCCTGGATTGCCTTGCTCTTGACTTTGCCCAGACTCTATGAAGACCTCTACAGATACACTGCCCCTACCTGGGGACAGACGGCTACTCCAGCCGCCATTTGGTATAAAAGCTTCCATAGGCGCCGGCCTTGCCCACCACTTCACTCTCAGGATCCCTTGTCCCAGCATTTAGGAGCTTGCATGGACCACCCACAGTTCTCTATGACATGGTGCACCAGGTAGGCTGGGTAGGGCCTGAGGGGCCCTGTGCAGCAACGGGAGGCATGCCGGGGCCTATGGTCTTAGCTGAATTTCTGGTGACTTAAAGACACTGGTCCTGGCCCTGTTTCCCTTGGGGGTTTGTGGTGCAAACTCCACTTCTGCATAGGCTGGACTTCCTGGACCCCACTGTCCTGGAAGGAGCCCCACCCCCACCCCACTGCACCTTCTTTTGAGTGTAAGGCACTCTCCGGGCACCTCTGTCCACTTCCTACCTGGCCTATCCATAGAGCCACTACCTACAGCAACGAGAACAGCTTGAAGCAAGGAGGCCACAGGAAGGTGGGAAGGAAGCTCAGAGCTCTCGGCCCACTGGGCACCACTGCAGCTCATGGAAAGAGAGCCCCATAGGCTCCTGTAGATGGAGCACCGGGGTCTGAGGGCTGGGACAATCTGCTCCTGATAATTTCTTGGGCAAGCAGGATCTGGGCTGATAAGCTGAAGGCTAGCTGGACTGCCTCTCCCTCCTGGCCCCCAAGCTCATGGCATCCTCATTTTGGGAGTGAGTTGAAGTGAGATGAAAGGAAAATGACATCCCCTGCAAGAGGGAGCCTTGGGTGGGGTGGGAGAAGGGCAGGCAAAGCCTTCGACAGTGAGCAACAGGAAGCATGTGCTCAAGGAGCCAGGGCCTTGTTGAGCTTGCAGCGCAAAGTTGTGGGCCGTGGCCAGAGTCCACTCAAAACACGTGTGATGCTGGGGAAGGTTCTCAGGGAATGGAGAGACCACGGCCATTCCTGAACAGTGACCAACAGAAGGAACTCTGAATGCCTGGCCAGCCCCCTCTGTGTAGGTAGCCCCTACCTGCTGTGTTTCCAGCCCCCTCCTCCTAGCCCTCCCTGGTCCCCTGAGCCTTCCCTCAGATCCCAATATTATCATGTCAAAGATTAAAGTGATCCCAGCCATAGCCCTGGAGTCAGAGGCCTGTACTTCAGTGAGGCACCAGGCATGAGGGACAATGCAGGGTGCAGTCTGGTGAGCACACTGAGAGAGCTGGGTACTCAGGCTCCAGGCACCCCAAAAGCTTGAGGACTTCTGAGGCTCCAGAGCTCTGGCCTAAGGTGTAAAAGATGACATATTTTATTAGCTCCTTCAGCCCCATGACTGGGTTTTTCACAAGTCGGAGAACTTTGAGAGTGGGTAACCTCCAACAACCCCCCTACCCCACCCCCACCCCCACCCCCCACCCCCGCGTGCGCCTCAGCTAGTGGCAGAGAACACAGAATGAACCGGGGGCTCAGGGCAGCACTGGCTTTGAATTGCCAGTACGGCTGGTGCATTTGTCTCACAAAGTACCATGCTTGAGGAGAAGAGACAGGAATGAGGATGTGGACAGCAGGAAGATAAAGGGCTCTTTCTCTTCCTCTCTCCCTCCCTTCCATCCTTCATCTTCTCCCTCCCTCCCTCTCTCCCTCCCTCCCTCCCTCCCTTTCTTTTCCTCTCTATTCCTCCCTCCCTCCTTTCAACCTGGATTAGACCCTTTAAAAAACTGAAATGTAGGCCTGGGCAGTGGTGGCACACGCCTTTAACTCCAGCACCTGGGAAGCAGAGGCAGAGGAATCTCCGTGAGTTCAAGGCCAGCTTATCTATACTGCGAGTTCCAGGACAGCCAGGAATTTGTCACAGAGAGAAATCCTATCTCAAAAACAAAACAAAACAAAATAACAACAACAACAACAATGACCCCACAAAAACCCAATCAAACAGCCAATCAAGCAAACAAATCTGAAATGCAGTTTCCACTTCAGGGTGGCCGTTCTCATCTCCTCCTGTATCTGGGGTCAGAACTGCCTCATATGTGGTACCAGGAATGTTAGCTCCCACATTGTGGTGTCTTGGAGAATAAGGTATGGAGGGCAAGGTGTATTCTCAGAGAATAGGGTATGGGGGTAAGGGCAGGGGGGCAGGTGTATTCTCAGAGAATAGGGTATGGGGGCAGGTATATTCTCAGAGAATAGGGTATGGGGGCAGGTGTATTCTCAGAGAATAGGGTA
>NW_004949166.1:626679-633446 GCF_000317375.1 Microtus ochrogaster | reverse complement strand
TATTCTCAGAGAATAGGGTATGGGGGCAGGTATATTCTCAGAGAATAGGGTATGGGGGCAGGTGTATTCTCAGAGAATAGGGTATGGGGGCAGGTGTATTCTCAGATAATAGGGTATGGGGGCAGGTGTAGTCTCAGATAATAGGGTATGGGGGCAGGTGTATTCTCAGAGAATAGGGTATGGGGGAAGGGCATGGGGGGTAGGTGAGGCCAAAGGTGAACACAAATCGATGGGTTGTAGCCTCACCTGCAACAGGAGGAACCTTGCCACCAATGCTCAAGGTCCCCTCTGTACATAGCTAGGGTGGCAATAGGAGGAGGGGATGCCTACAGTGGACCAGCCTTGCCCTTGGCCTCTCACAATTCAGCCATCCTCAGGTATTCCCAGCTCTGTCTGCCTCTGTGCCTTTGCACAGGTGGTTCTTTCTGTCTGTGCCTGGCTCTTTTCAGTCTCTCGTTTAAAATATTTTTATTAATATTTGAGAACTTCATGTATGCATACAATGTTTGTTTAATTTTGTTTAATTATACCCAGCCCCACTCATCCCTCTAACTCCTGGATCCAACCCTCTCCTCCACGGTGGTCTCTTGTTTGAGATTTTTCTAGAATTCTTTTTTAAAGTGTGTGCATTTGTGTGTGTGTGTTTGCACGTGTGTGTCCCTGAGTGTATGTATGTATACCACATGTGCATAGATGCTAGCAGAGACCAGAAGAAGGTGTCAGATTCCTTATCATCTTCCCAGTGTGTGCTAGGAACCAAGCTTATGTCTTTACTAGGTTCCGCTTCTGCACCAGCCTGTTGTGTGAGGGTCTCGTCTCCTCATCGCTGGTCACACAAGTAACCATCATGGCCCCTGTCCTGGTTCATGTGCATAGACACTGGTGTGGTGACTGGTGAAGGTTCTTTCACTTGGGATACCTGTCTATGTCCATGGGTCAGCGCTGTGCCTGCTGTGCCTGGCTCTGAACTCTGTGCTATAGCATAGGGCTACAACCTGAAGAACAGTGCTGGAGTACAACCCAGTTTTCTTATGCTCCCTTCCCATAGACAAGATTTCCTTCCTCTTCCCAGCCTGGCGCAGACACTGCTTGCTCACCAGCCCAGCCCTTTGTGCCTATGTGTTGCCATGGAGATGGGCCATTCACAAGCCTAGTACTTCAAGGCTTCCCACCTCTCCTGGTGGGCTAGGGAGTGAGTAGCTGGGATGATGGCCTGAGATCCCAGCGGAAGCTGCCTCCTCTCTCTGTCCAGTTGAATGCCACACCCCACCAGGGCAAGTGTATCACACCCAGGAATTCTCACTCTGGCGTGGGTGGCTGACTCTGAGTCCTACCTTAGGAACAGGTGTGCTTTTCCAGAGACATCCAAAGTGAACAGAACGAGGAAAACAGAAACATGTAGTCTGTGAGAGGCCTGGCTTTTTGGTCACCCTGCAGCCTGTGAAAGTACTTGACTCTCAGGACACCGACAGGCAGCCAGCCGGGCGGAGATACCCTTCCTTCCCTGGGTCCAAAGTGCCATCCCTATCCCAAACACCTTCCTTCCGGGACTCTGAGTTCGTGGCCCCAGGGCTCTTGTCATCCTTCTTCCAGGCCCCAGAACCACATAGCTGACATGTGGGGGGTTGGGGTCAGCCGCACTGCCTAGGGACACCTAACCTGGCAACAGAGCTGTTGCTAGCCCCCTCCACGTGTCACGCATGTGGACACTGTCTCTGAGTCACCCCTCGAGAGCCTAGCAGGGTCTTTGTGGCTCCTCTACTTCCTCTCCATCCTGTGCATCTCTCATGGGTTTTATCTCCCCACGATCCACCCTTTAATCATCTCAACTCTTGGAACTAGAAAAATCTACAGCAGAATTTATGATTGCAGCTGGCCCCCTCCCTCATGTCCTAAGGTAGGAAGAGAGATGTGTCACCTTTTCCCAGTGGCCCTCAGGACCACCCAGTCTCAGTTTTCTCCCTGGGGTGATGAAAGGGAGTATCTGTCCTCCCGTCAATGCCCTTGGCTGTCTTTGGGAACGGAGCTCTGCACTGCTCCCAGGAACATTAAGTCTCTTTAGGGACATCTTGAGTCTTGCTCCCAGCCAGGAGTTCCCCAGCCCCAAGGCAGGCCTGCCATCCCACTGAGTCAAAGACTTCCTGTAAGTCCACTCAGAGGGAGTGGTCCTGCAGTATCTGAGCTCTATCCCAGTCCTTACCTATCCTAGACACCTGAGCAGCCAGACCCAGGGTGGGCTGTGCTCTGACCAGCTGCACAGAAGCAGACGTGGAAAGTCAGCAAGGAGCTACAGACTTTAGATCTGAGTGGATGTGTGGCCTCTGGACTAGCTCAGACTCCGGTTCCCCGGGAGTAGAGTGTATCGGCCACCCACTCCCCAGCCTCTGCAGCATCCTTGGAGGCCCAAACTATGGGCCAAGTTGTCTCTTGTGTGAGATTCCAGCAGGCCTACATGGCCATGTCTGGAAGTCCAGAGACTGGAACTTACCCCTAAGCCCTAATAGGCCAATCCCGGAGGTTCCACCATAGCCATTCAGAAGCAGAGCTGCATGCCTGCCCTCCCTTCCTGCACTTCCACAAACAAGCTGCCAGATGTTAACATCCTGTCATAGATGGGGCCCTAACTGGCCTCTCCTTGGGTCAGCCTAGATATGCCCCCATTGTCCACATGGCTGCCCACACCTGTGAGGGTGACTAGTCTATCTAAAACACTCCAACCAAGAGTGCCAAGACCAGACAGGGGTTCAGTTAGGGGAGGGAGTCTGACCCTGACCTTTGTGGTCTTCAGACATCTCCCACCATACTCTGTTTTGTGCTGAAGAAACAGAATGAAGGCGGGAGTCTACACTGTAGCCTCACCTACGTGGCTGGATGTGAGGCTGCCCACACTCAAGTCCTTGCTCTCCCAAGAGCTCAGATGAGGCCAATGCCATGCATTTGCTGTCTGTGCATAATGGGGCTGACCTCAGCCAGGTTCCAGACACACAGGGACAGGTGGCAGCATGGAAGCACCTGACATGGAACCCAGCAGAGCAGACACATGGATTAAACCCACCAGGCCTCTAACCACCAAGGAGAGTACTTCAGAGTACTTCAGGCTAGGGTTGGCGGCTCCCACAGGAGGAGTACAGGACTCAGGGACAATGGTCACCAACTGCCTGAGCTGGGGGCAAGAGCTGCCCCAGGCAGACTTGGGTAGGCTGTGCTTGGTATTGGTAATAAAGTCATCATTTTAAAATAAGCTTTTTTTGAGACTAGTTCTAGATTTGCAGCAAAGACAGTACAGAGAGCTCCCATATGCCACATAGCCAGTCTCCTGCTGTTAATACCGCACTCCTGCCATCTCTGATGAGCCAACACTGAGAATCCTAGCAACAAAATCATCCCTTCTCCAGATTCGCTTAGTTCTGACCCAAACTCTCTCTCTCTCTTTTTCTGTTCCACTCTCTGACTGTTGGTCCCAAACTCCCCAAGAACAGAGACAGATACATATTTGACTGGCTGGGCCTCCCACAGACACTCTGTGACCCTTTCTCTGGGTTTTCCAGGGGCATCTCTGGGAGTCAGGCCTGCTGAGGGTGCTTTGCTTTCTCCAGAGGTACTGGAGACATCCTTCTAGGCTTGTTTCTTCATCTATGACATGAGTCTGGATCGCTACTGTGGCACCACCACCCTTGGCACCCTGAGGGGCTTACTTGTGCGTGATCCTGGGGCAGACACCCTTTCTCAGAAACCTGAGGCACCCACCATGGTGTCTCTTTTTCCTGCATTCAGATGGGACAGGGTTGGGGTGCAGAGCCTGCTCCCTCAAGGATGGTGACTTCTGCAAGTAAGAACCGTAAGTTATCATGCCTAGCTGTCACCTCCTACGCACACAGTCACCCTTCTGCCTCCAGATCAACCCCAGTTGAAAAGGTGACCTTTACCCAGAAAATCAAGGCACAGAATGGGCAGAGCCATGGACTGATGATGGTTCTGGAAGAGTGGCTTCCTACTGCTCAGTGTCTCGGACTCCGGCCAGCAGCTACCCAGCATTCAGGACTGTCAGGCATCTTGTCTTTACATGGTAAAGTCTGTCTGTGCAGAAGGTCAGCCATGGGGTCAGGGCTGACCTCAACCAGGCTCCAGACACATAGGAGCCATGTGGAAGTCAGCAGGACAGCACATGGATTGAGCTATAAGCAGCCCTAGTCCCCCCACAGGTGTCAGCCATCTCTGCTCTAAGTGCTAAGAACCCCTGCCTTCTCTGAGACCCCCCTCACTTGAACCTCCCCCCGGACCGCTCCATTTTCAAGATTCTCCCTCACAGGGAGTAGGTCTCTCTCTATGGCGATCAGTCTTGTCACCTTGGATTGAAAACCACCTAAGGGATCAATGGAAGATCTCAGTCACCTGTGACACTTGTGGAGGTGTGGAGGTGTGTCTGTGAGTATCTCCAGGGGGAATCCAACCGCAAGACTCTAGCCTAACTTGTGTGTTTAACCTGTGGCTGATGGGCCAGCACACACCCTAGGACAGCTAGGAATGTGGCCAACAAAATCTGTAAAGTTAGTTAAAACATGTTTTATTTTGTTGTTCTGTTTTCGCTATTTTTGTGTGAACTTTGTAGATGACATCATGCTGTGATATTCACAAAGTAGACATGCCTGTGGGATGGATTCACGATTACTGGGAGGCTGTGAAAGGTATGAGGTGGGGCATGATGGGAGGAAGTAGGGGCTGGGAGCATGATCTTACCCTGTCTGCTTCCTGTATCTCCTTTCTCCATCTCCTGTCCTTCATAAAATGACCTGTTCTGCATCGCTATTCCCTCCTTCCAGGAAGGATGAACCTTCTGAAACCCTGAGCCAACTTGAATCTTCACTCTTTTTAACTTCTGGTAGGGCTGCGGGTGTGGCTCAGTGATAGAGCATTTGCTTATCACACAAGAGGATCTGGGTTCAAACCCCAGCACCTCCAAAACAAAAATAAAGGCCATTTGTAGAGGCCCTACACAGTCCACACACCAGGCCTCAAGATCCTTGTTGTTCCTAAAGCTGGAGTGCCAGAGTCAGACGTGATGGTGCGTGCTGTATCTCGGCACATGGGGGGGCTGAGGCAGGAGGATTGCTGGAGTTCAAAACCAGCCTGGGCTATCAAGTGAGATCTTGTCTCAACACACACACACACACACACACACACTCACACACCACATCATGAACACACTCACACACACACACACACCATGCACACACACACACACTCGCACACACATTCACATGAACACACGCACACATGTTGGTAGGTATCTTTGTCACAGCCTGTAAAAATAATACACCTCATTTCACTATCAGAGAAACGGAGGCTGGGAATACAGAGACACTAACCAGACATGTCTTTGGGAGCATTTGGATTTCCTGGTCCCAGATGACACACGTGGGCTATGTCAGGAAGGACAGAGGTGCTCATAGTCAGGGCTGGGACCAGGCGAGGCCCCAGCTGAATCTGGCACTGCTCCTGAACAGCAGGGCAAGAGCTAATTAATTAACATAGGCCATTGCTAACCGGGTGCTAATGAAGACAAAGAGGCTGAGCAGGCAGCTGTGAGCGCTTAGCATGGACCTCTGAGCAGATGGGACAGCCAAGGGGTCCCCTGCCACTGCAGCTTCACTGGTGGCAGCATCGAGGGCCAAGTATCCGCGTCTCCTGTTTAAATGTTTCTTGTCGTGAATGGACTCTCTCCCACAGCCTGCTCCAGTCACCTCACAGCCCCAGCCCACTGGTGGAAACCTTTCTATCCTGCCAATGGATCAGCAGGTGCTTCTCCTTTTGTAGACAGCCCCTCCCACATCTCTCCGGCAAACCTCCAGGTGAACCTAGCCAACCACTAGAGGGCGCAACCCAGGCACAGCCCAGCTGGGTGAGCCTCGCCCTTACTCCCCTGCGTGTGCAGGGAAGAGTTGGAGCTTAGAGAGGTGGATGCTGCATCCTATTGTACCATGAGCATGCATGCTTCTTGCTTAGTTTGGGTGAGGTTTGACGTATATTGATGGGTTTCTTTTATGTCTATACCCATTTTTCTCTATATAATCCAGAACAGTCCTTTGTGAAATGAATTGCTGATACTTTCACGTTTTATCGTTTATCTGTTGATTTTCTTTCTCCCATGAAGCTACTTTTTATTTTTATGAGGTTGAATATACCCATCTCTCATTGTACAACTTCTAGGATTTTATAATTCTTAAGAGTGATTTGAGATTATAGTTATTTATTTGTGGATTTTTGTTTGTTTGAGACAGGGACTCACTATGTAGCTCTGGCTGTCCTGGAACTCACTGGCTGGGACCAGGCTGGCCCCAAATTCACAGGGAATCACTTGCCTCTGCCTCTACACCACTATGCCAGACTTTGTGCCTTTTGTTTTGTTTTGTTTTTGAGACAAGGTTTCAAATTACTGAGGTAGGGACTCACACTTCCCAACTGGTTTGTTAACTGAGTTGTCCTAAAACCCTCTGTGACTGTATATCTAGAGTTAGTCTTTGATCAAGTAACTCACGTTTCTTCCTGGATTTTATCTATCTCCTTCTCATACTCATAGTCTTTTCTGGAATTTTCTTCCCTACCATCTGATGTTAATGACGTGTTTGTTAGTCGCTGTGGTCTTAGAATGTAATGTGTCCCAGGAGCCGATCCCTCATGTAATGTGTTTGTTCCAGGAGCCGGTCACTCATGTAATATGTGTGTTCCAGAGCTGGTCACTCATGTAATGTGTTTGTTCCAGGAGCCGG